>NC_066514.1:20767247-20880466 GCF_024679095.1 Eriocheir sinensis | reverse complement strand
TAATTTCATTTCAAACTTTCCAGGGAGAATTATTGTGTCAAAAGATGAGTCTAATGCACACTGGCAGCAAAATGATTACAAAGGCTTTGCACCCAATGTGGATTGGGATACAGTTGACTTCAAGAAATCTCCTGCAATCCAAGAATTACCAGTTATCTCAGCTATTTGTGAACCCTTAGAAGGAGAGACAGTAAAGGTGAAGAATGGCAAAATAAAAATTAGAGGTGAGTGAAGCAACAGGCTTTAGTGTCTCATTACACTTAATTATTCTAATGTAGGATTTGGTTTTGGTATGAATAAAGATTTCAAAGTGGATTTCTATGACCCTTCCCATACTGTGGCCATACAAAAAAACTGGGGTGTAATGGTAAATATACTTTTAATATAAGGGGAGTAGTCTTCTAGACTAAAAATATTATGATTCCTAATGATCATTTCATGATTATTATTTCTTTGGCAGGTTATGCATGGAGTGGTGGCGGCAGGAAGATTGTTAGGGTTGATGTCTCTAGTGACGAAGGCAAAAACTGGCAGGCAGCTGATGCGCTGGAGTCAGATAAAGCACGCCATCCTCGAGCATGGGGCTGGACCATCTGGACAGCAGAAGTACCGGTACCTAAGGGTAAGTCTAAGGTGCAGCTGTGTGTCAAGGCTGTAGATTCCCAGTACAACACTCAGCCAGAAAACTTTGAAAACATATGGAATCTTCGTGGGGTGCTGAGTAATGCTTATCACAGAGTTAATATTAATTTGGCTAAGTAATTTTGTGCCATAAATGTTTAGATGGCATACTTAAGTCATTGTTCAAAATGAAATGAAATAGATGAATATGAAAAGTATTTTTAGTGGACTATCCAAAAAGTTACAAAAATAATATATTTGTTATTTTCTTAATGTATCAAAAATGATAGTCCTGACACTTATGTACAGTGCCCTTGCATCCAGCGTGTGTTTGTCCAGGGCGTTTCGTGTCCAATGCAGCAATTTTGGGATATTATTATTATTATTATTATTATTATTATTATTGTAACACATTTAAAATGGTCCAACGTGTAACTAACCGTGGCCCACAAGTGGCCCAAATCCACAAATTTCTGTAACACATGTAGTCTATGCATGTAAGAATTTTTATTGTATTTTTAAGGTTTACTCGACTTTCAATTTCCAACTAATATGGGGCAGCACCTGTCTGGGAATCCAAAATTGCTACAATCTGGGGAAACGGCCCATTCACAGACGTTTACAATACTCTCTGACAGTCGCCAATATTCAGTACTTGCCCTGAACTTTTACCACATTTTGTCCAGCACATGCTTCTTTCTATGAAAATCAGGCAATAAAAAATGAAATGAATAATAAAAGCAATCGTAACAAGTAGTTGTTCAACTGATAATTGTAGACTGATAAGGATGTATGTCTCAAAAAGAAAAAGTTTATTGAACCAATAGGTTTGTCCAATATTAATTTTGTCCAACACAAATTCCTGCATTGGACACAAGGCCACTCACTGTACTTGTATATACAAAATAATTTTTATATAATTCCAAGGCGAATAATCAGTTAGCTCACTTTCTGTAAATCCAAGTCCAGGGCAGTAAGAAGGTTATTGCTGATGTACATTTGCACAATATAGATCACAAAACACCTAACTAAGGTGATGAGCCAGCAGCTCTGCAGTAGTTTACCACCATTTTTTGAGTAGAATCACTGATCCATGCATTAAAATTCAAACATTATATTTATTACTATTGAAGATATCTTGTCAGGGGTTTCGATATTAATTGCTTACTAGTTAGTGCTTAATATCTTTAGTGTAGTAAGGTTTTGGATATATGTATTTGACTTTCAGTACACACACTATATTGCCATTTACAACCTTTTACAGTACTTTAACTGGCTAACACCTATGCCTTAGTGATTAGACCTTTAAAAAGTTTTTAATTTGATGGGAATGTGGGCGTATGGTCTCCTAGCAAGGGAACACAACTGTTGACGAGATAAGTTCTCAAGTCTTTCCTCCAGGCCTTGACCTCCCCACTTCACAGGTGAGGGGATTTATGACCATTGTCATAAGTAACATGGTGCTAACACACACACACAGTGAGTATAGTAGGAAATGGGATTTTATGTCAAAGCTGAGTATTGAATGATGCACTATTGTAAATCAATAAATAAAACTACCTTGTAATTTTCAATTGATTTTGATTGGTAAAGTATGCTCAGTATCCACCTACCATGAGTCATTAAGACAATGTGTATCTTAAATATTACTTCAATGTTTCGTCTTCTGGAGACTTTTCTTTACGCAAGTGATGCAATAAAAATGCATAGAAATTACCACAGGTTATATGAATTCCCACAGACATTGCATAATCTTTATTGAATATAATATAATACTAAAAAATGTTACCTGCACAATGTGGTGGTCACATAAAAATTTGTGGATTGTAACTTCTTGCCATCTTAATTAATATTTGCATTCATAAATGTCGTAGTAGTAATTTTGTGTGGGTTAGTCACAATAGTGGGCTCATCTAAAGACACTAGCATCTCCATACTACATATTCTACTTTCATTCTCTGTAGGTCACCTATGTCATGAAATACCAAATTGGTTTCTTCATCACTAGAAAGTAGAATGACAGTGGATTACTACTGTTGAAAAAGTGAAATAGATATGAGTTCAAATCATAAATGGGGTATTAAATGTTTATACCGCTTTTTATTCCATGCTACATTTTTTTTTAGCTACAGTCAATGGGGGAATACGCCGGGGGGTGCATCACCTCGCCCACCCTATAATGCCAAGTGCAGGGGATTACTCATCTCCATGCAGGCCTCCTTCCCATCCCAAGTACCTCTCGGGAGGCTGTATCGACTTGCTCAAGCCACAAATTCTGTGGGCATCCCCTCGGCCTCCTCTGCTCAGGGTGAAGTAGTTCTTGGCTCTCAAAGTGCCGCATGTGGAGGTCAAGTCTCTGGGACTAAAGGTCTCCTCGGCCAAAACCAAGGTCTAGTCATTTGGATGCATGCTGGATGACATAATTCAATCTGTTAATTCATGTGGTGAGGATGTCAAGGTTACCAAAAGTTTCACATATCTTGATAATGTTGTGCATAACAATGGTGGGTCATACCAGGAAGTCACTCGATGGATTGGCCTGGCCCAAGGTGTTATGGACTCACTCAACACGAGTATATGTCGTTTTCAATATTTATGCAGGTGGACAAAGATTATAATCTTTGTCACTTGTGCTCCCTGTCTTATTGTATGGTTATAACATGGACACTTAATAGTGACTTGGAGAGGTGTGTCAATGCCTTTAGTACCAAGTACCTTCACAGGATCATGGGGTATCCCTGGAATGACTTTATACTGAACCAGCGACTCCTTAATGAAACAGAATCGAGGCCTGTTACCAGCTGAACTCATGAATGACAACTCTAGCTATATGGGCATTGGGCACATGGCATGCCTACCAGACATCAATCCTGCACACAGGGTTTTTTCTGTATGAGACAACCCTGAATGGAGGAGACCAAGGGGATGGTGGGCCACGTAACTCATGCCCGAGGAAAGTCGATCAATCCTGCCGGGAAGGAGTTGAGATGGAAAGGGTAGCTGCATGGGAGAGCTTGGTAGGAAGGACTCTTGGCAGTATAGGCAGTGAGTGAGTGAAGCAAAGCCCCTGGGCATATTCTCCCCCAGCCCGTCATGGCGCAGGCAAGTGTTTATAGAGGCACCATCTTCTCTTTGCTCATGTTGCCCCCCAGAACTCCTCCTTGATTCCCTTGGACAGTTTCCTCTAAAGTCTGGGTTGATGGGTGGTCTTCAGGACAGCATGTGGGTATTTTTTTAAGCCACTCGGCAGTGACTGAAAAATCCGAAGTGGTAGCGTGGGGATTCGAACCCGCATCGTCCATCACGCGGTGAATGTGGGCCCAGCACACTACCACTGCTACCACTCAGGTTTCAGAGGATATGATCCCTCATTTTTGGGGAATAACTCTAACAAAGCATTGGACTACGTTCATATTTTGTCAGATTGTTTCAGACCTCCCACTAATTTTTGGCACCGTCGTTTAATAACAAAATGAATAATTTAGGCACTTCCCTTCTATACATAACAAATTCTACATCAAGGAGCTGTCCTCCAGCATCGTGATGTTGCTGTGATGTCACTCCCCAGGCTACACCCCATAGTTACTTTCCAACATGAGTAGTCAACAGCTGAAGCAAGAAAACTGAGAGGAACTGTTTCTGAAGTATTTTATTTTGCTCTATCTTACTATTAAGAGTTTACTCTGTTTTCTGCCAGGAGGAATGTGGCATGGGAAGGGTGCCTGCATGGAGAATCGCCAGGGGAACCCCTGTGAGTGGCACCGTACAGTGGGTGAGGCAACACTCCGCCAGGGCGTATGCCCCAATTGATTGACTAAGTAATCTAATTTTTTGGCTCATGATGTGCAACAATGTCTTGTGCAAGTGATGGCAGGCTCACTTTTCCTAAATATCATTATGCTATCTTGATAACAGTGGATAAATACAGTAATCCTGTCAGTGGTAGGAGTAGCGGTATCACCTGTCAGTGAGGTGGAAGGTAACTATGGGGTAGACCCTGGGGAGTGACATCACAGCAACGTCACAATACGTTCATGCTGGAGGACAGCTCCTTGACACAGAATTTAGCGTTACGTAGAGAAGGGAGTGCCTTAATTATTCACTTTTGTTAATCAACGATGGGGCCAAAAATTAGCGGGAGGTCTGAAACAATCTGTCACATGGCCTCTGAAACCCATAGTAATAGTTTGTGATCCTCTGAGAAGATCAGGACGTTCCAGAAGCCCACAAGCAAAATCCTCTGGAGGTTAATCCCTGGCCTGGTTCTACAGGCAGGTGCTGCTTCTTCATCCCCAACCTCTACTTATCTTTTGGGGGGACTGGGTCTTTTGAGGGGAGGGGGTGAAAGTCCTTCCCTTAACCAGCCCAGATCAGAGGCTGGACTAAAGCTACTAAAGCTATTGAACAAATAGTTGCATAAGATAAAAGAGAGCTCTGAAGCATCGGTATTATCAGATTTTAGATAAGTTGGAAAGGAAGGAAAGTAAGCACATTTTTATACCAAGTTGTAAGTGGTAGACGACATGGTTCTGCATCATAGGACACATGCACAAGATGCAGAACCTAAATCTGCCAACAACCTTCCTTCCTTTCTAACTAAGGTAATCTACGAATTGCTAATACTATTATGTTAATGAGCTTTTTCTAATGTCATACAACTATTGTGTTTACAGTAGCTTTATAATTAGCATGGAATAAAAAGCGATATAATCATTTATAACCCTAGCTTTGCCTTGAACTTATATTATCTCCTTTCTTTTTTTCTTTTTCTTTTATCTCCTTTCTTTTTTTCTTTTTCTTTTCAGCACAATAGTAATTCACTATCATTCTACGGTCGAGTGATGAAAAACTTAGTACATATTACGTGATACAAGTGAGCTACAGATAATAGAAGTAGAACCTGTAATGTGGAGAGGTACATGTATTTAAATGATTGAGACAGGCTGCCTTATATGTCACTGTCCAATCACCAATGAAGAGGCTATGGTGGGCAGAGTCTATTGTTGCTACATAGAAATTAGGCTATAGAAGATATGAGGCAAGAAAATATCACACGACACTAAGAACTAAAATGATTATCAAATAGACATACAGCACAATAATAACTGCCATATTATGGTGGACTTCTTTCAAAAGTGTATAATACAAACAAAAGTGGTCCCAACAATTCTCTTTTATGACCCCCTCTCAAAAGATTTTTAAATTGAACTTAAAACATAGGTTGATGCACATTTAAAGCAATGCCATGTAATATGAGTTGTTTTGTAGCACTTACAAAATGTTATCTCAAAGCAGACACTCAGACATCAAGGTGCCAAAATGGCCTTTTCAAATGAGTCACAGAGAGATGACAGACTGACAGGCCCATGAAGTTTCTTTCTCAA
The DNA here is from genome assembly GCF_024679095.1 of Eriocheir sinensis. NCBI lineage: Eukaryota > Metazoa > Arthropoda > Malacostraca > Decapoda > Varunidae > Eriocheir > Eriocheir sinensis. Next base: position 20,874,461 of record NC_066514.1, on the reverse strand, counting down.
TGATGTTTTAAAGAGAATTGTAAGAAAATGAACAATATGGGAATGATAATATACAAGTGCATTAAAGAGCACCAGGAGGTTAACTTATTGGTGGAGTTTAGTACTGCTCCAAGAAAGTGGTATAAGCATTGATCACTAAGGATGGCTAAAAGTGCTTATACTGTATTTCCCACCATACAAGAAGCACTTTTTTTAAAATGAAGATTCAGAAAATCAGCCTGCGTCTTATACCCTGAAGGTTAGGTTTTGGTAGGCCTAGGGGTTATTGTTGCTGGTACGAGAACAACACCCAAAACATCTTTTGACATAATAGTTCCCAGATGTCCCCAGAATATAATATGTTTATAAATTATTAGATAATGATTACAAATGAAAATAATGCTAAAATATAAAATTAACAGTCTGTCTTGATGCTGTAGATGCAAGACTGCCATTGTTAGTGTAGATACAAGATGGCTGTTGTTGTTTTTTGGCGCTAACACCTTACACAGATAAAATATTGCATCACTGTAAACAGTAATATCCAGCTCAGTAATAGTTACAGTATTCTGTGAATTATTATTATTATTATTATTATTATTATTATAATTATTATTATTATTATTATTACTGTAGTCTGCCCCTTCATGCCCCTGTGGCATTGTGTCTCGTCCCCTTGATTTATAGTCCGTCCGTTTTGTTTACATACACACAGGGTTGGATGAATTTCAGCACGGTACTGTGTCTATTGTCAACTGCTTGTCATACAAGGGGTGCAGGTTGTTACATTTATCACATTTGCCAACAAACAAGGGGTGCAGGTTATCTCATTTATCACATTTACCGACATTGTCCCAGCCAAGTTTATTTTTATTTTTATAAAAGTAAATGATGATATATGTTTTGAATTGAAAAATGCTTGAAATATGAGTTTGTTCCTGCACCCCTTGTACGCCAGTAAATGTGATTCATGAGAAAACCTGCATCCCTTGTATGACAAACAGTTGACAACATAGTACTGTGCCAAAATTCATCCACCTCTTTGTGTATGTTATCAAAGCGGACAGACTAATTCAAAGGGACGAGACTCGTCACACCCCGCCGCCCTGTGGCAGTGGTTTGTTTCCATGCAGCGTCTCGCCTGGCCGGCCCCTGACAGCCCCGCCTCACTTGTTGAAGCCATATCCATAATTTATATCAAGAGAGTAGCATTATCAGTGATATGATACTTTCTGCTCTTCTGATTTTTTTTCTACTAAATATATCTTGCCAAATTATAGGTGTCTCATGGCAGGAAATATGGTAATTGGCACCTTTTCTAATTTCAAACAAATTTCTTGCATTGCACTGTATGACTGGAAGTAACTAACACTCATCAACAGAGAATGGCTACTTCCCTGATAGTTGCCATATATTCGTAGGACAATATGGAATACTGGTTGTGTCAAGAACACAACCTGTGCCATTTTGTGGCTACAGTAAGACTAAAGAACAAATCTCCCCACCCCTAATCTATGCCTTTGGGTATTATGTTACTGATTATAGTGTAATCTCTTTTTCTGCAGAAAATTATTATTTAATTCCATGAAAGTTGAACAGTTGCAGTGATTCATGCTAGCAATTAAATGTGCAAAGTAAATAACATAATGCTTTTGGTGATAAATAAAGTCTGTGAACCAACAATTATACACCACTTAATAATTTGCATTACAAAGATGATTTACGTACCAGAGCCTTATTGTGAGGGCATTCTGTGGATCCTGGAGGCAACCAGATGTCTGATGTGCAGTCACCACCTGGGTACCTGAATAAAATGAATTAATTTTATATATATATATATATATATATATATATATATATATAGAGAGAGAGAGAGAGAGAGAGAGAGAGAGAGAGAGAGAGAGAGAGAGAGAGAGAGAGAGAGAGAGAGAGAGAGAGTGTGTGTGTGTGTGTGTGTGTGTGTCAGTCAGTCAGTCAGTCAAGTCTCGGTTTACGAGTTTAATCTGTTCCGGAATTTTGCTCACACCAAAACACTCATAAACCAAGACGAATATCCCCATTGAAATTAATGTAAATCCCATTAATGCGTCCCATATCAAAAAAAAATTTATATAAAAATCATTTTACATGTAATTTTTTACAGAATTAAAGTAATTTTACTAACGAATAGCAATGATCAATAATATGAAACAGAAATCAATGTGTTACAGTTGTTATGGAGACTCCCGCATCCGCTAACTACGCTCGAGGTGTAGGCTTCGCCCCAGGGTTTAGTAGCCATAGTTTCCCTATTCTCGAGGCACCGGAACTACGTTCGACCACCAACATGAAGCTAACCCGACACATCGTGTGAGATGGAGAGTGAACGGGAGTCAGTCACATCCAGAAGGGCATACAAGCTGCTGAGGTTCGCCCCCCGTTCCTGTTGCGAGCATAGTATCCACCATCCCTTTTAACCATCTTTCTGGGGTACATTGTTAAAGCACAAAGAACTCACACTGTAGTGCTGAAAACATGACACGAGCGCATGGATACTATTTCTACAAGTTTACAATGCGGACTGAGACTAGAGCTGTCATCTGGCAGTCAAAAATTACCCTAGAGCCTAGACTGAGCAAGAATTAACCCCAAATTTTGCGAAATTCTAGCGTTTCTTGTTCTGGCACGTCAGATTTTAAAGAATTCCACCCAATTCTTGGCAAGAATCGGGGTCCTCTTTGTAGCCAAGCGCCAAGGGCTTTTGTACAGCCACTGTCTTGCTTGGCCACAGCTCCACAGACCTATGGCGATGACCATTTCTGAGCTTCCTATGGGTAACCTGCCAGGTGGGGGTGGATATTGTGTTCATGAGGTTACTGTTGTGTTACTGTTGCACCACAGACCATTTTAAAGCATCACTGCAGGATAAGTAAGAACTTCCCAGTATGAAAACTTCATTGTTAGAAACAAGAAGAGGACGTTTTAAGAAACTCCATCGCATGCAATGACGCTAAGTAGCTACTGAACTACTATTAATGAACTATAGATCCCGTAGCACTGACTAAATTAACAAGTGTTATCCTTAATGAGTGACAAAATGAGAAAGTGTTGGTTCATCAAGATAGAGCGCTCTGGCGGAATACAGGAGGGAGGTGAAAAACAGTCTTAAGAATGGGAGTCTTTCAAGAAGGCCATAATTATCACTAGATGACCTTAGGGTTACAAACTTGCCACCCTTTCCTTAAATTACGAACACCATTTGTTCCAGATTTGCCTCAGAATGGTTAAACAGATAAAATTCAGTATTTTAAAACTGTAGTGAGCACACTTTCGGTGAACCACAAAGCCAGTCCACAAAATTATGTTTGTCAAGGGTCGTCCTGAAATACAGTCATCCCTCAAATAGGTTTTTCCAATAGTTGGTTTCGGTTTTATGTGGATTTTCATTGAAGATTTTTTAGGATTTTAAATTTCAACCAGCAGGAAATTTAAAATCTTTAAAGATCTTCTATGACAATCCGTATAAAACGAAACCAACTATTGAAACCATACTATTTGAGGGCGACTGTACAAATACGGATCGTAAGGTCTCTTCCCCCATATATATATATATATATATATATATATATATATATATATATATATATATATATATATATATATATATATATATATATATATATATATATATATCCTCTCGAAGTCAATTATCCACAGTTTCATGGCTAGTCCAAAATTTTTACCATCCCAACTTTCACGCTGATTTGACATGTTCGGGTCACGTCTACTTACCATCAGCGTTACACACGCTACCTTTAAAGGTAGTATCACACTGGACGATTTCCTCCAAATATTGTGGCTATGGCAGAGAGAGAGAACGGGAAGAGAACAGGTCATTTGAAGCACGCAGTTGGCGGCTGCCTTACGATTGGCTGACAGTTCTGAAAACGCTTGTGATTCGCTAGGAGTCCGATGGCGTCATCGCCCGGCGCTCACCCTATCAGCGGCTTCACTGCCATAAGGCAATGCATTATCACAATGGCCGTTTCATCCAACCGTTGGGACTCGCGCCATCGCCAACGAGGCAGTTCATGGTTATCTGTAGCTGGTGTCACACAGGGCTTTTTCTTCCCTGCGTTAGCAGCAGCTTGAGCAACCGGCAACTCCAACTTTTTCAGGCGTCGTCGCTGGCCGGCGTCGGTTGCCCGTATCCACATCCTGGCGTAAACAAAAGCACTTTTGCCCTGTATCATGTTGTCGTCTGCTAAATGAAGGGCAGTCGCGACTGCTGCCATTACCCAAGTTATGGACTTGTTGCTGCGGTTAAATGGAAGGAAGAAACAGTTGTGGGTGTGGCATGCCTGTGGTTCATCCATGCCAGTTCTCATTGTCACCACTGCGGCGTCGCAGCTAGCCCACCATCTTGACTCAACCACATAAACACATGGATCGAATAACACACACACACACACACACACACACCAGAGCTGGGCACTTCCGTACCTCTGTCCGCACCTCCGCTCCTCCGGACCTGCGGACCTTTAAACGAGGTGCGGAGGTCCGAAGTGCGGAAAGTTTTTCAAAAGTGCGGAAGTAACAGGTGCGGAACGGCAGTATTTTAAGTCCGTACCTCCGCACCTGAGGTTTTCAAGGATAAAAAAAATGAAAACGACAAACAGTCCGCGCTCTGCAGTAATACTTCCGGTCGTTTACGCGGTCTGTGCTGCAGGGCATGTTTTCCCGCCACTTGAGTGACGTCACTCATTCAGATTTACGGCCCGGTTCAAAATATACCGTTTGTCGTCCGTCTTAAAGGAAGTGCGTCATCAATGACAACACCACGTGCACGGATAGCAAGAACCCAAGGTGTTGGTTTCCTTACGTCGAGACACGTCTCCTGTTGCCATATTGTACAAAACTGGGAATGAAAGAAACGGTCACATTATTAAAACAATGTCGCTTAGATTACCACTTTTAATTACTGCGTATCAACCTTTATATTGGAAGAAAAAGGACTTCATAGCTATCATTATCAGAGCAGTGAACTGGCGTATGGTGAAGGTATGGCAACAGTCTCACAGATTTAAAACATGATAATTTAAATTTAGACAAGATTTAAATTTAAAAGCACAAGGTATGACGGTGACGTCACTGATGACGTACGCTCTTGCATGAGTAACTGATGACCTTGCCTTGTATTTTTTAAGGTACGGACTAGATTTTCAGGCGCGCTTTAATAGTTTTGGGTACGGTACCGGAGGTGCGGAGGTGCAGTACCGGAACGAGTGAATTTTAGGCGCGGAAGTACAGGTACGGACTATATGTGTTTCGAGGTGCGGAGCGGTACCGGACTACCGATATCCAGTAACGCGCCCAGCTCTGCTTATTAGGAACCATTGCAGATGTTTCTGACAAACAGAAATGACTTCACCATTTCTTGAGTGTGTTGAACATATTTGGTGAGTGGCTCACATGAACCAAACCTAGCTCTTGGCAAGAAGAGAGCAGTCGCCTTTAACACTGCTCTCTTCTTGCCATTGGGTATGTTTGGTTTGTATGAACCACTCGCCAAATAAGTTCTAACACACTCTAGGGAATGGGGAAGCCATTTTTGTTTGTGAGAAACATCTGCCATGGTTCATGATGAGTCTGGTGTGTGTGTGTGTGTGTGTGTGTGTGTGTGTGTGTGTGTCTTTGTTGTTACTCGATCCACGTGTTTATGTGGTCGGAGTCTAGATGGGTGGGTTGGCCGCTCATGCACAATGGTGACAATGAGAACTGGCACGGAGTAAACACAGGCATGCCACGCCCACAACTGTTTCTTCCTTCCATTTAACTGCAGCAACAAGTCCATAACTTGGGTAATGGCAGCACAAGCCGTGACAGCCCTTACTTTAGCAGACGGTGCCATGTTGATACAGGGCAAGTGCTTTGTTTACGTTGTGGATGTGGATACGGGCAACCGACCCTGGCCCGGAAAAGTTGGATTTGCCGGTTGCCCAAGCTGCCGCCAACGCGGTGGGAAGAAAGGCCCGGTGTGACACCATGTTACGGACAACTGACAACTCGCTCCCGGATGGGCACACAGGAGTTGCCAGCAGCCACAACGGTTAGAAGAAAACGGCCAGTGTGACACTGCCCCAAGGCAGCGAGGCCGCTGACAGGGTGAGCGCTGATGACGTCATCAGACTCCCAGCGAATCACAAGCGTGTTTTCAGAGCTCAGCCAATTGTAAGGCTTCATCTGTGGTTTTAAAACGACCCGTTCTCTCTTCCTGTTTTCTTCCTTTTTCCAAGGTATGAATTTTCAGATCACAAGGGAGTAAAGGAGGATAAAAAGTGATCTCCGGGGGGCAGCATGACCCAATTATAATGGCGCCCCAATCAACAGTTGCCTGCGCCATGACAGGCTCGGGGCTGACCATCAGGCCTAGATGGATAGTCTACCGGTGCCATAGCCCACATGAAAAAATAAAAAAATAAAAAACAAATAAAAAAAAATTATTTGGTGCACATGTGGGTCTGACTTTTGGGTTTGATAATTACTCAAAATAATCACTCACATTAAAAAAACAACCCTACGATTGGCTGAGCTCTGAAAACATGCTTGTGATTCGCTGGGAGTCCGATGACGTCATCGCCGGCGCTCACCCGGTCAGTGGCCTCGTTGCCTTAAGGCAGTATCACACTTGGACAACCGGCAAATCCAAATTTTCCGGCTGTGCGTCACACACGGCCAAGGTCAGTTGACCGTATCCACATCCACAACGTAAACAAAGCACTCGCCCTGTATCAACATGGCGTCGTCTGCTAAAGTAAGGGCTCTCATGGCTTGTGCCGCGCATCATGGCGGCTTGTGCTGCGCATCATGGCGGCTTGTGCCGCGCATCATGGCGGCTTGTGCTGCGCATCATGGCGGCTTGTGCCGCGCATCATGGCGGCTTGTGCTGCGCATCATGGCGGCTTGTGCTGCGCATCATGGCGGCTTGTGCTGCACATCATGGCGGCTTGTGCCGCGCATCATGGCGGCTTGTGCTGCGCATCATGGCGACTTGTGCCGCGCATCATGGCGGCCGAGCATCATGGCGGCTTGTGCTGCGCATCATGGCGGCTTGTGCCGCGCATCATGGCGGCTTGTGCCGCGCATCATGGCGGCTTGTGCTGCGCATCATGGCGGCTTGTGCTGCGCATCATGGCGGCTTATGCCGTGCATCATGGCGGCTTGTGCTGCGCATCATGGCGGCTTGTGCTGCGCATCATGGCGGCTTGTGCTGCGCATCATGGCGGCTTGTGCCGCGCATCATGGCGGCTTGTGCTGCGCATCATGGCGGCTTGTGCCGCGCATCATGGCGGCTTGTGCTGCGCATCATGGCGGCTTGTGCTGCGCATCATGGCGGCTTGTGCCGCGCATCATGGCGGCTTGTGCCGCGCATCATGGCGGCTTGTGCTGCGCATCATGGCGGCTTGTGCTGTGCATCATGGCGGCTTGTGCCGTGCATCATGGCGGCTTGTGCTGCGCATCATGGCGGCTTGTGCTGCGCATCATGGCGGCTTGTGCTGCGCATCATGGCGGCTTGTGCCGCGCATCATGGCGGCTTGTGCCGTGCATCATGGTGGCTTGTGCCGTGCATCATGGTGGCTTGTGCCGTGCATCATGGTGGCTTGTGCCGTGCATCATGGCGGCTTGTGCCGTGCATCATGGTGGCTTGTGCCGTGCATCATGGCGGCTTGTGCCGTGCATCATGGCGGCTTGTGCCGTGCATCATGGTGGCTTGTGCCGTGCATCATGGCGGCTTGTGCCGTGCATCATGGTGGCTTGTGCCGTGCATCATGGCGGCTTGTGCCGTGCATCATGGTGTGCCGCGCATCATGGTGGCTTGTGCCGTGCATCATGGCGGCTTGTGCCGTGCATCATGGTGGCTTGTGCCGTGCATCATGGCGGCTTGTGCCGTGCATCATGGTGGCTTGTGCCGTGCATCATGGTGGCTTGTGCCGTGCATCATGGTGGCTTGTGCCGTGCATCATGGAGGCTTGTGCCGTGCATCATGGAGGCTTGTGCCGTGCATCATGGAGGCTTGTGCCGTGCATCATGGCGGCTTGTGCCGTGCATCATGGTGGCTTGTGCCGTGCATCATGGCGGCTTGTGCCGTGCATCATGGTGGCTTGTGCCGTGCATCATGGTGGCTTGTGCCGTGCATCATGGCAGCTTGTGCCGTGCATCATGGTGGCTTGTGCCGTGCATCATGGCGGCTTGTGCCGTGCATCATGGTGGCTTGTGCCGTGCATCATGGTGGCTTGTGCATCATGGTGGCTTGTGCCGTGCATCATGGTGGCTTGTGCCGTGCATCATGGTGGCTTGTGCCGTGCATCATGGTGGCTTGTGCCGTGCATCATGGTGGCTTGTGCCGTGCATCATGGTGGCTTGTGCCGTGCATCATGGTGGCTTGTGCCGTGCATCATGGTGGCTTGTGCCGTGCATCATGGTGGCTTGTGCCGTGCATCATGGTGGCTTTTGCCGTGCATCATGGTGGCTTGTGCCGTGCATCATGGCGGCTTGTGCCGTGCATCATGGCGGCTTGTGCCGTGCATCATGGCGGCTTGTGCCGTGCATCATGGCGGCTTGTGCCGTGCATCATGGTGGCTTGTGCCGTGCATCATGGCGGCTTGTGCCGTGCATCATGGCGGCTTGTGCCGTGCATCATGGCGGCTTGTGCCGTGCATCATGGTGGCTTGTGCCGTGCATCATGGCGGCTTGTGCCGTGCATCATGGCGGCTTGTGCCGTGCATCATGGCGGCTTGTGCCGTGCATCATGGCGGCTTGTGCCGTGCATCATGGTGGCTTGTGCCGTGCATCATGGTGGCTTGTGCCGTGCATCATGGCGGCTTGTGCCGTGCATCATGGTGGCTTGTGCCGTGCATCATGGCGGCTTGGCGCAATTTTCAAAATTCAGTCGTGGTGGCTGCTCACGCTAACTGAGGCTTACGCGCCAATTAATTTATTTCTTGGTAGATGGTGGCTCGCGCTAATTGCGGTTCGCGCTAATTGATCTCGCGCTAAGTGGGGCTCTACTGTATATATATATATATATGTATATATATATATATATATATATATATATATATATATATATATATATATTATATATATATATATATATTTATATATATATATATATATATATATATATATATATATATATATACGTACACACACACACACACACACCTCTATCTGCAAACATAATAAAAAAAGAAGCAGACCTACCTTGGAAGTCTGAATGAGCTCTTCCACCAACTGATGGAATAATGTGGAGTTTGCTTGGAGTCTGTGTACTGCTACAGTCTTTCCCCTGATTGAGGAAGCATTTCTCTGTGATAGAGAACATGGCTTGCTTTGAAGTATTTTAGTCCAAAGGTCTTCATATTTTGCTATTCGTGTCATTTTTAGGATTCCACCACTGAAATTTCATAAGGTGAAAGATTAGATTAAGGGAACACAAATTTTATAGAACAGATCATCAGGACTACAAACAAATGGCAACAAACTACAGATGACGGTTGATTTCTGCATTTACGAAAAGAACATTACGTCTATAGATTTGCTAAAAATTCAGTAAATATTTGACTTTGTGGATCAATGAGTTGTTGAAAAGTCTGGATATTCTGAGCGAGGCTTTGAACCCCTTCACTACGGACTGGGACCTCTTCTTTGGCAACGACGCCCTCTACGCCCGTGACGGGATACACTTGACGTTCAAGGGTGTTGAGGCTCTCTCAGGCTCCCTTGAGCGAGCACTTGGTACCCTGAGGGATTTTTTAGTATAGGCGAGGCGGGGAGGAGTAATGGGAGCAATAGGAGGAGTAATGGGAGAGGACATCTAGCTAATAATACAACCAGGCAGCTTAGAAGTAGTTCTAGAGGAGTAACAGAGGACGGGCTAAGAATCTTCTATACTAACAGCAGGAGCCTCAGAAACAAGATAGACTTACTAAGGGGTGAAGCTTGTTCAGAAAATTTTGACATAATAGCGATCACTGAGACATGGATAGACACTGCCAATAGAAATTTTAGATCGGAATTTGAAATAACGGGTTATCAGATGTTTCACAAAGACAGAAGGGGCAGAAAGGGAGGTGGAGTTGCGCTATATGTTAAAGACTCACTTAAATGTTTAGTTAACAATTCAGTCAAAACTAACATGGATTCAAAATCAGTTTGGGTGGACGTTTACAAAGGGAAAGAAAAACTAACTCTAGGAGTTTTGTACAGGCCACCCAACCTCAACAGGCAGGACACAAGTAATCCTAAGGGCTTCTTTCAGATGTATAGAACAAAAACACGGGAGAAAATTGGACCGCTGAAAACAAACACAGGGGAGCTAGTAGAAAATTACGAAAATATGAGCACATTGTTGAACGACTACTTCCTTTCAGTATTCACACAAGAGGATCGAACGACTATTCCGGAAAGGGTTCAGGTGTACGAGGGCGGGGATGGCGATAAATTGAGGGATATAATCATTACCAGGCAAATAGTTCAGGATGAGATAGATAAGCTTAAGAGGAATAAGTCGCCAGGTCCTGACGGGATATTTCCGAGGGTATTAAAGGAATTAGGTGATGTAATCAGTGGCCCACTAACCGACATCTTTAAGATGTCGGTAAATACTGGCTATGTGCCCAGCTTATGGAAAGTAGCTAATGTGACGCCGATTTTCAAAAAGGGGGACAGGTCGGCTGCTTCAAACTATCGCCCAATTAGCTTAACATCGGTTATAGGCAAGATGCTGGAGTCCATAATAGCCAGGAACATTCGGGAGCATCTAGAGAAACACAGCTTAATTCATGACTCGCAGCATGGGTTCACGAAAGGTAGGTCATGCCTCACTAATCTCTTGTCCTTCTACAGTAAAGTATTTGAGGCGGTAGACAGAGATGAAAATTATGATGTAATCTATCTTGATTTTAGTAAAGCGTTTGACAAAGTTCCTCACCAACGACTGTTGCTTAAATTACAGGCTCACGGTGTAGAGGGTAAGGTTTTGAACTGGGTCAAGGCGTGGCTTAGCAATAGGAAGCAAAGAGTGCAAATCAATGGTAAAAGATCTGACTGGGGATGTGTTACGAGTGGGGTCCCACAAGGTTCGGTATTAGGTCCACTCTTGTTTATTATTTATATCAATGATTTAGATACAGGAATTAGTAGTGATGTCAGTAAGTTTGCAGATGATACCAAGATCGGTAGAGTAATTGAGTCAGATCAGGACGCTAGTATTCTCCAGGATGAACTAAACAGATTGCATGACTGGGCGGATAAATGGCAGATGGAGTTCAATGTAGGGAAGTGCAGTATTCTGAGTGTAGGTAGGAACAACCCCTCACATAACTATTGCTTAAATGACACCCTCATAAGCAGGTCTGGGTGCGAGAGAGATTTAGGGGTCTTAGTGAGCTCTGATCTCCGTCCAAGGGCACAATGCATTCAAGCTAGAAATCAAGCTAATAGGGTACTGGGATTTATTTCAAGGAGCGTAAGCAACAGGAGCGCCGAAGTCTTCCTCAAACTATATTTAGCATTAGTTAGACCTCATCTTGACTATGCGGTTCAGTTCTGGTCACCTTACTATAGAATGGATATCAAAATGTTAGAATCGGTGCAGAGGAGGATGACTAAGATGATTCAGGGGTTGAGAAACTTGCCATACAAGGAAAGACTCAAACAGTTAAACTTGCATTCTCTAGAAAGGCGAAGGGAGCGTGGAGACATGATCGAGGTTTATAAATGGATGAAGGGCTTTAATAAGGGAGACATTCATAAGGTTTTGTTGGTAAGAGAACCGGGTAGGACACGAAGTAATGGGTTTAAACTGGATAAATTCAGATTCAACAGGGACATAGGCAAAAATTGGTTTACTAACAGGGTTGTGGATGAGTGGAATAGGCTTAGCAGTCATGTGGTGAGTGCCAATACAATTGTCACATTAAAAAATAGACTAGATAAATTCATGGACAGCGATATTAGGTGGGGTTAGATACACGGGAGCTTAGGGTCAAAGGAATTGCCTTGTATAGGCCTACTGGCCTCTTGCAGATTCCAACGTTCTTATGTTCTTATGTTCTTACAGCTGGGTGAAAACAGCGCCCCGCCCTGTATCCGGTCTGCCCGCACGCACCAAATTTCATGATGATCGCCAGTATGGGTTCCGCAAGGGGCGTTCAACTGGTGATCTTCTTGCTCTCTTAACTGACTCTTGGTCATCCTCTCTTAGCCGTTTCGGTGAAACTATCTCAGTTGCGCTAGACATATCGAAAGCCTTCGACAGAGTCTGGCACCAGTCTTTGCTTTCTAAACTGCCCTCTTTCAGATTCTATCCCTCTCTCTGTTCCTTTATCTCCAGTTTCCTTTCCGGCCGTTCTATCTCTGCTGTGGTAGACGGCCACTGTTCTTCCCCTAAACCTATCAACAGTGGTGTTCTCTTCCTGTTATGCATCAGTGATTTTCTTTCCATAACAAACTGTCCTATCCATTCATACGCTGATGACTCCACTCTGCATTATTCAACTTCTTTCAACAGAAGACCTTCTCAACAGGAATTCCATGACTCAAGGCTGGAGGCTGCAGAACGCTTAACTCTTTCATGGCTAAACGCTCACAGCGAGCGTTAGGCGTATTTGCTGGTGGTGCTAAACGCTCGCTGTGAGCTCCAGCCGCACTCAAATCTCCCGGGTATGAGTGTTCCAACAATATTTCTCACAACACAGGATTGCCAATTGAGTGGGTTCTCCACTAAATTTGGTGGAAAATCATATCAGCCCAGCGCGGAAAATCTACGGACGAGCAACTGGTGGATGTTGTTGTCCAATATAGCGACATTTTTGCATAGCTTCACCTATCACATGACTGATATTTTGACCTAATAGTTGTAAATTTTGCAGTTGGCAATGCTGCCCTGCCAGCACCCCATCATCAAAAGAACTACAGTAGTTGCCTTACGGCTGACCGTCACGCACGTATAAATGTATGTCTTCACAGGCAACACCCCCTGAACGTGCCTGTACATTCGCAGGAGAGGCTTACATTACCAAATCTTATAGATCTTGGCCTCCTCTTTCCAATGGTGTTTTTGTTTTTAGCTGTGATGAATAGTTTTTGAGATACAGAGGTTAAAAGAGCGAGCACTAGCGTCACTTGCTGGTGGTGCTAAAAGCTCGCTGCGAGCGCCAGTCGCACTCACAGCAAAAAACACCCCCTGAACGTGCCTGTACGTTCGCAGGAGAGGCTTACATAACCGAATCTTATAGATCTTGGCCTCCTCTTTCCAATGGTGTTTTTGTTTTGTAGCTGTGATGAATAGTTTTTGAGATACAGCAGTTAAAAGAGATCCCCTTCCCCCACTGGGGTGCCCGAGCGCGCCTGAGGGGATAGTCTCGTTGCGAGTGCTTAGCAATGAAAGGGTTAACCTCAGACCTTACTATCATTTCCGATTGGGGTAAAAGGAACCTTGTGTCCTTCAACGCCTCAAAAACCCAATTTCTCCACCTATCAACTCGACACAATCTTCCAAACATCTATCCCTTATTCTTCGACAACACCCAGCTGTCACCATCTTAAACACTAAACATCCTCGGTCTATCCTTAACTCAAAATCCTAACTGGAAACTCCACATCTCTTCTCTCACACACTAAACCAGCTTCCTCGAGGTTGGGCGTTCTGTATTGCCTCCACCAGTTCTTCTCCCCCACACAGTTGCTGTCCATATACAGGGGCCTTGTCCACCCTCGTATGGAGTATGCATCTCATGTGTGGGGGGGCTCCACTCACACAGCTCTTCTGGACAGAGTGGAGGCTAAGGCTCTTCGTCTCATCAGCTCTCCTCCTCTTACTGATAGTCTTCTACCTCTTAATTTCCACCGCCATGTTGCCTCTCTTTCTATCTTCTATCGATATTTCCACGCTGACTGCTCTTCTGAACTTGCTAACTGCATGCCTCCCCCCCTCCCGCGGCCCCGCTGCACTCGACTTTCTCCTCATGCTCATCCCTATACTGTCCAAACCCCTTATGCAAGAGTTAACCAGCATCTTCATTCTTTCATCCCTCACGCTGGTAAACTCTGGAACAATCTTCCTTCATCTGTATTTCCTCCTGCCTACGACTTGAACTCTTTCAAGAGGAGGCTATCAGGACACCTCTCCTCCCGAAACTGACCCCTCTTTCAGCCACCTCCTAGGATTCTTTTTAGGAGCAGCGAGTAGCGGGCTTTTTTATTATTGTTTCCTTTTTTTGTGCCCTTGAGCATATGCATATATAAATGTATCCTCGACCAGCATGTATGTCTCCATAAAATAATTTGTCTTACAGAATCCCAAAATAGAAAAACAAAAGAGCTCTGTTTACTAGGAACAGTACGCCCTGCACAGTTCTCAGGCTGGCTAAGTGAGGCACTACTTGTATAGCCAATTGAAACTCCATGACTGCATAAAACTGAGTCTGCAATTCCATGTTTGTACTCACAGTGCAGGAATGCAGTCCATGTGTTCAGAAGAGAGAGTAGTCACGCCCACGTCGACGGTCCCCACGTGTAGCCTTCCTCGCCACGTGTACCGCACCGGCGGCCCAGAGCCATCCATCTCCGGCAGTGTTGTCCCAGAGGGCTGGTCAAGGCGTGCTGCTGTCTCCACGGTGTGTTCAGGGTGCGCAGGCTGCATGGGCTGTGTAGGCTGCATTTTCCCTCTGAGCCCACCACAATAAATGGATTTAGGAACTGCCTACATCAGCACGTTACGCTATTTCCTGCCACCTAATTGTTATTTCTGTTTACAAAAATAAGTCTAGAAAAACAATCCTGTAAATTTCTTTATTCAAGCTTTTATTTTTTAGAGTAAAGGTGACAGATCACGGGGAGAGAACAGAAAACAACAATGAAAAAAAAGCCTGCAAATCACTGCTCCTATAAGAGTTGAGAGTGGCCAAAAGAGATCAATTTTGGAAGGAGAGGTGTCCTGTTAGTCTCTCTCTCTCTCTCTCTCTCTCTCTCTCTCTCTCTCTCTCTCTCTCTCTCTCTCTGGTTTTTTTGTGTTTTTTTTACAGCAGAGGAGTCAGTTCAAGGTCATAAAAAAAGGTAACAAATGTTAAAAAAAAGTCTGCTACTCACTGCTCCTAAAAAGAGTTAGAGGAGTGGCCGAAAGATAGGTCAATTTCGGGAGGAGAGGTGTCCTGATACCCTCCTCTTGAAAGAGTTCAAGTCATAGGCAGGAGGAAATACAGATGAAGGAAGATTGTTCCAGAGTTTGCCAGCGTGAGGGATGAAAGAGTGAAGGTGCTGGTTAACTCTTGCATAAGGGTTTTGGAGTACGTATAGGGATGAGCTTGAATAGAGAGTCGTGTGCAGTGGGGCCGCAGGAGGGAAAGTTGGAAAGTTTGGTTTAGTCAATGCAACATCTGTGGTCATATGCCGGAGAGAGACAGAGAGGGAAGGAATTATAGGAGAAGGGAACAGATCCCAGGAGACGGGACACAACCCCCGATTAATACCTGGTACCCATTCACTGCTGGGTGTTCAGGGGCGTAGGTTATCGGAAAAGCCGCCCAAATTTTTCCACTCCACCCGGGAATCGAACCCAGGCTCTCTCGGGAGTGAGCAGAGTGTGCTAACCACTGCACCACGAAGCCCCCCGGCCGCAGGAGGGGGGGAGGCATGCAGTTAGCAAGTTAAAAAAAGTCAGCATAAAAATATCGCTAGAACATAGAAAGAGAGGCAACATGGTAGCGGAGTTTAAGAGGTAGAAGACTGTCAGTAGTAGGAGAGGAGTTGATGAGATGAAGACCCTTAGACTCTACTATGTCCAAGAGAGCTGTGTGAGTGGACCCCCCCCACACGTGAGATGCATACTCCATACAAGGGTGGACAAGGCCCCTGTATATGGATAGCAACTGTGCGGGGGAAAAGAACTGGTGGAGATGATACAGAACGCCCAACCTCAAGGAAGCTGATTTAGTGAGAGAAGAGATGTGAAGTTTCCAGTAAAGATTTTGAGTTAAGGATAGACCGAGGATGTTTAGTTAGAAGAAAGTGACAGCTGAGTGTTGTCGAAGAATAGGGGATAGGTAATTGGAAAGTTTCATTTAGTCGGCGCAACATCTGTGGTCATATGCCGGAGAGAGACAGGAGAGGGAAGGAATTATAGGAGAAGGGAACAGATCCCAGGAGACAGGACACAACCCATCGGGGATAGGTGTTTGAAAGATTGTGTTGAGTGGCTAGGTGGAGAAATTGAGTTTTTGAGGCATTGAAGGACACCAGGTTCTTCTTGCCCCAATCGGAAATGATAGCAAGGTCTGAGGTTAAGCATTCTACAGCCTCCAGTCTAGTCTTGTAAATCCTGCTGGAAGGGTCTTCTGCTGAAAGAAGTTGAATAGTACAGAGTAGAGTCGTCAGTGTATGAGTGGATAGGACAGTTTGTTGTGGAAAGATCATCAATATCAGTATCAGAAAGTATCAGTATCAGAGAGTGGGAGACAGGACAGAGCCCTGCGGGACACCACTGTTTATAGGTTTAGGGGAAGAACAGTGACCGTCTACCACCACAGAGATAGAACGGCCGGAAAGGAAACTGGAGATGAAGGTACAGAGAGAGGGACAGAAACCGTAAGAGGGAAGTTTAGAAGTTTAGAAAGTTTATAGGCCTACCGGCCTCTTGCAGACTCCAACGTTCTTATGTTCTTCTTATGTTCTTAAAGCAGAGTTGTGCCAGACACTATCAAAAGCTTTTGAAGTGTCTAGTGCAAATGAGAAAATTTTACCAAAGCTGCTAAGAGCAGAAAGTTGGAAAGTTTGGTTTAGTCAGCGCAACATCTGTGGTCATATGTCGGAGAGAGACAGAAGGGGAAGGAATTATAGGAGAAGGGAACAGATCCCAGGAGACGGGACACAACCCCCGATTAATACCTGGTACCCATTCACTGCTGGGTGGACAGGGGCGTAGGGTATCGGAAAAGCCGCCCAAATTTTTCCACTCCGCCCGGGAATCGAACCCGGGCTCTCTCGGTTGTGAGCCGAGTGTGCTAACCACTGCACCACGAAACCCCCTGGGCCTGTCAGTAATGCTAGAAACACATGTACTATGCAATATAAACCAACTGGCAAGCTGAGTAATCTCCAGTGAATCAAGCTCAAGACCAAGATAAACAGCTGTTCCAGGGAGGAGGCACAGTTGATTCAAAGCCAAACCAGCCCACTAAAACATCCCAGAAGAATGACTTGAGTCTTATCAGATTTTTGGAGGTGTGTGTGTGACAGTTATCTGCTAACACCCCACAGCCCGGCCAAAGCTCGGCCCACAGGCACATCAACAGGTACAGTACATAGTATACGTGTTAAAGTAGGTTCACCCAAGTCTGAAGTGAACAAAATCATTCGGCAGCAACCTGATTTAGTGGATACTGAATGCTAGCCTACGCATAGTAAACAGTCGTGTGTATCAATAATATGCAGGCTGCAATAACAAATAAAGGTAACTCTCGATTTACGCGAGTTTGGTTTACACGTTTTTTAAATAACGCAGGGTCCAAAATCCAAATCAATGTTTAATTTACACATTTTTTTCACTTATACGCAATATTTTATGGAGTGGCCACCAGATGTCTCACGCAACTGGACTCACACGGCCACACAGCTGAGCTCAGTTCTTCCTCGCGCCGCTTGAACAACAATACAGTACCCACGCTGCCACGCTACTCAACAACAACAACACCCTCGCTGCTGTGCTACCACGAGGGGAAGGGCAGCCAGAGGAGGAACCACGAGAGGGAGAGGAGTCAGAGTGATACAGTAGGCAATAAAGGTACAAACCTACCTCTTGTTTGATTTACATTGTTTTTGATTTACGCGACCTCTTCAAGGACACAATACTCACGTAAATCGAGAGTTACCTGTACTGACAATTATAGTCGATTTTGAGTTAAAAAATAAAGGTAAAGTCGCAAACAGCTGCTTTACTAATATAAAGCCTGCTAATTCCCTCAGTGGTGGACAGCTTCAAGGCTGTTTGATAATCATAATCAGCGATCTTGCAAATTAACATAATCGACTATAATTGATGGTATTTGTTATTGCTGCCTGCATATTCTTGACACTGATGACTGTTTATTATGCGTAGGCTAGCAAACAGTATCCACAAAATCGGACACGCTGTATGGCTGCAGGTTGCCAGTGAACGATTTTGCTCACCTCAGACTTGGGTGAACCGACTATAGTGTAGGTTAACCCATTCCATACTGTGACCCCCAAGCCTGCGTCATGTACTGAAAGGGTTAAATATGCTCCCCCACCCAAAACTCCCGATTTCCCACGAGTCCCCCAATTAAGTTGAACCTCTCTGCGAGCTATTTTGCGGCTGCGGCAGCGGGCCCACAAACAGCATCAAAAAGTCAATCTTTTTGTCATTTCCAGAGAAAAATACTATCTCCATGATAAACAGCATTATATTTTGTCCAGAAATAAGCAGTCAGCATTTTGAAATTAGTGACGTCATTAAAACGAATCTTTACCTTACCTGGATTTCTAACCTAGATGGGGGACACGCCCCATCCAAAAACTGCAATGTCTACAACCAAAATTGCAGCTGATGATTTTCATGAAGATGGTCAGATGGTTGGCTAATATGACAGCACAAGATGGCACAGACAACTACTAATTTTCAATACCCAGTCAATAACAACAATCAAAACAAAACACCCAAAGAACAGCCAAACCACGTGGCAAATTAATCAAACTCGTATAAGATCTGACCAAGATGCTTTCCCAGCTGGTGCTTGAAGGAATTCACTGTGGTGACAGAAACAGCAGAATCCGGCAAGCTGTTCCAAATTAGAAGTGGGCTTTCACATCAGTGTTACGACGGGGGACATAAAGCTTGTAGGAGTGACCTCTAGTGCCCCTATTGTGATTTCTCGTCAGCAAATGATCAAGATTATGACAAAGTCCTTTTAACCCGGTAGCAGCGAGGATCATGTTTCTTAATGGTCCCTCTATGTGAGAAAAATGAGAAAAAATCACCCCTCACACAAACCCAACGCATTTGTGATCAGATTATATATCATCTTTTTTTGGGAGTTTATATCATGGCACAAATTTGGCCCGTCGCTGCTACACGGTCAAACCATAAATTTGGCCCGTCACTGCTACACGGTCAAACCATAAATTTGGCCCGTCACTGCTACACGGTCAAACCATAAATTTGGCCCGTCACTGCTACACGGTCAAACCATAAATTTGGCCCGTCACTGCTACACGGTCAAACCATAAATTTGGCCCGTCACTGCTACACGGTCAAACCATAAATTTGGCCCGTCACTGCTACACGGTCAAACCATAAATTTGGCCCGTCACTGCTACACGGTCAAGCCATAAATTTGGCCCGTCGCTGCTACTGGGTTAAAATTTTAAACACCATAATAAGATCAGCTCTGATCAACCTGCCATTGACTGAGTTGTGCGAGACGATCCCTATAAGGCACGTCACAGAACCAAACGATTTTCTTAATCCACCTTCTCTGAACAGCTTCTAGTAGTCTTACATCACCCAAATATCCAGTAAACAACACCACAGAAGAGTAGTCAAGGATTGGCCTAATATGTGAAATAAAAACCTCTCTCAAAGTCTAGAGTTCTACAAATAGTTTCCTTAACCCGGTAACAATAGGGATCATGTTTCTTAATGGTCCCTCCAAGCAAGAAAAAATGGGAAAAAATCACCCCTCACACAAACCATTTCATAATATATATCAAAGCATTTGTGATCAGATTATGTATCATCTGTTTTGAGGGGTTTATATCATGGCACAAATTTGGCCCGTCGCTGCTACACGGTAAACCCACAAATTTGGTCCGTCGCTGCTATACAGTAAAGCCACAAATTTGGCCCATCGCTGCTACAAGGTAAATTCACAAATCTGGCCCATCGCTGCTATACGGTAAAGCCACAAATTTGGCCCATCGCTACTACAAGGTAAATCCACAAATTTGGCCCATCGCTGCAACAAGGTAAATCCACAAATTTGGCCCATCGCTGCTACACAGTAAAGCCACAAATTTGGCCCATCGCTGCTACACAGTAAAGCCACAAATTTGGCCCATCGCTGCAACAAGGTAAATCCACAAATTTGGCCCATCGCTGCTACAAGGTAAATCCACAAATTTGGCCCATCGCTGCTACACAGTAAAGCCACAAATTTGGCCCATCGCTGCTACACTGTAAAGCCACAAATTTGGCCATCGCTGCAACAAGGTAAATCCACAAATTTGGCCCATCGCTGCTACACAGTAAATCCACAAATTTGGCCCGTCGCTGCTACACGGTAAATCCACAAATTTGGCCCATCGCTGCACATCGTAAATCCACAAATTTGGCCCATCGCTGCTACGGTAAAGCCACAAATTTGGCCCATCGCTGCTACAAGGTAAAGCCACAAATTTGGCCCATCGCTGCTACACGGTAAATCCACAAATTTGGCCCATCGCTGCTACACGGTAAAGCCACAAATTTGGCCCATCGCTGCTACACGGTAAATCCACAAATTTGGCCCATCGCTGCTACACGGTAAATCCACAAATTTGGCCCATCGCTGCTACACGGTAAATCCACAAATTTGGCCCATCGCTGCTACACGGTAAAGCCACAAATTTGGCCCATCGCTGCTACACGGTAAAGCCACAAATTTGGCCCATCGCTGCTACACGGTAAAGCCACAAATTTGGCCCATCGTTGCTACACGGTAAAGCCACAAATTTGGCCCATCGCTGCTACACGGTAAAGCCACAAATTTGGCCCATCGCTGCTACACGGTAAAGCCACAAATTTGGCCCGTCGCTGCTACACAGTAAAGCCACAAATTTGGCCCATCGCTGCAACAAGGTAAAGCCACAAATTTGGCCCATCGCTGCTACACAATAAAGCCACAAATATGGCCCGTCGCTGCTACACGGTAAAGCCACAAATTTGGCCCCTCGCTGCTACACAGTAAAGCCACAAATTTGGCCCATCGCTGCAACAAGGTAAAGCCACAAATTTGGCCCATCGCTGCAACAAGGTAAAGCCACAAATTTGGCCCATCGCTGCAACAAGGTAAAGCCACAAATTTGGCCTCCGCTGCTACACAGTAAAGCCACAAATTTGGCCCATCGCTGTTACACAGCAGTCAAATTTGCCCATCGCTGCAACAAGGTAAAGCCACAAATTTGTTATCGCTGCTACACGGTAAAGCCACAAATTTGGCCCATCGCTGCTACAAGGTAAAGCCACAAATTTGGCCCATCGCTGCAACAAGGTAAAGCCACAAATTTGGCCCGTCGCTGCAACAAGGTAAAGCCACAAATTTGGCCCATCGCTGCTACAAGGTAAAGCCACAAATTTGGCCCATCGCTGCAACAAGGTAAAGCCACAAATTTGGCCCATCGCTGCTACACAGTAAAGCCACAAATTTGGCCCGTCGTTGCTACAAGGTAAAGCCACAAATTTGGCCCATCGCTGCTACACAGTAAAGCCACAAATTTGGCCCGTCGCTGCTACAAGGTAAAGCAACAAATTTGGCCCATCGCTGCTACACAGTAAAGCCACAAATTTGGCCCATCGCTGCTACACAGTAAAGCCACAAATTTGGCCCATCGCTGCTACACAGTAAAGCCACAAATTTGGCCCGTCGTTGCTACAAGGTAAAGCCACAAATTTGGCCCATCGCTGCTACACAGTAAAGCCACAAATTTGGCCCGTCGCTGCTACAAGGTAAAGCCACAAATTTGGCCCATCGCTGCTACACAGTAAAGCCACAAATTTGGCCCATCGCTGCTACACAGTAAAGCCACAAATTTGGCCCGTCGTTGCTACACAGTAAAGCCACAAATTTGGCCCGTCGTTGCTACACAGTAAAGCCACAAATTTGGCCCATCGCTGCTACACAGTAAATCCACAAATTTGGCCCATCGCTGCTACACAGTAAATCCACAAATTTGGCCCGTCGCTGCTACTGGGTTAAGGATACTATAGCTTATGCCACTAGCTTCGCCTGCAATCTCTCTCACATGAAGATGGAACTTGAGTGAAGAATCAATCCTGACCCCAAGATCTTTGTGGTTGTCAACATCTATAATGGGTTGCCCACCAATGAAGTACTGCAAGAGAACAGGTGCATCTTGGAAACTTCTACAAAAGTTCATTCTGACACATTTTCCAATTGAAAAAGACAAACCCTAAGATCTACTTGTATTGAAGAGTAGGTTAATATCCCTCTGCAGATGAAGATGGGAAATGTTATGGTCAGGTTTCGATATTACCAAGGCTAAAAATAACTTAAGGTCATCAGCAAAGAGACAAAATTTACAGTTTAAATCAGAAAAAAACATGATTGATATAAATAAGAAATAGCAAGGGACCAATCTCTGAACCCTGTGGGAAAAGTTGGAAAGTTTCGTTTAGTCGGTGCAACATCTGTGGTCATATGCCGGAGAGAGACAGAAGGGGAAGGAATTATAGAGGGAACAGATCCCAGGAGACAGGACACAACCCTTGATTAATACCTGGTACCCATTCACTGCTGGGTGGACAGGGGCGTAGGGTATCGGAAGAGCCGCCCAATTTTTTTTCACTGCCCGGGAAACGAACCCAGGCTCTCTCGGGTGTGAGCCGAGTGTGCTAACCACTGCACCACGAAGCCCCCCAACCCTGTGGGACACTGCTACTAATCTCAACATGATAACTCTCACAGCCAAGCACAACCACTTTCATTTCCCTGCCAGTCAAGTAATCACTCAGGCAGCCCAGCCAACAGCCTTCAACTCCAATGCTTGCTAACATTCTAAGTAACAGTCTATGCTTGACAACATCAAATGCCTTTTTAAAATCAAAAATATAACATCCACTGAAAAACCTTGATCATAGTTTTTTTTTTTAAGTCGTGGCCTATTGCGCCAGTAGGCTTCTTCCCAGTGGATCCTGATGGTCGGACCAAGGCTTCATCCTGGTGGAGCCTGAAGGTTGGCCCACTCTGTTCTGGCACAGGCGAGTGTTTATAGTGGCGCCATCCTGCATTGGCTCATGCTGCCCTCCTGGAGCTCATCTTTAATCCTAGAATCTAGAGTCCGGGTTGATAGGTGGTCTTCTGGACAGTATGTGGGTAGTTTTAAGCCACTTGGCGGCGGCTGAAAAATCCCAGTTTGGTGGCACCGAGCAGGGATTGAACTCACGTTGTCCTGAACGCGGCGCCGTCACGCTATCCATTCAGCCACCGCCTCCCCCGTGATCAGTAACATAGTCATAGTTGTATAATAATTGCTCAGACACTGCCCTGCCAGATCTAAAACCATACTGATAAGGTGAAAGTAATTGACTGTTCCAAAAAGGCAGACAATTGGGAGATTAAAATACTCTCAAAAGATTTTGGACCCACAGATGTCAAGCTTATAGGCCTGTAATTAAGAGGATCAGAATGAACTCCCCCTTTACCCGGTAGCAGCGGGGATCATGTTTCTTAATGGTCCCCCCAAGCGAAGAAAAATGAGAAAAAATCACCCCTCACACAAACCATTTCATAATATATATCAAAGCATTTGTGATCAGATTATGTATCATCTATTTTGGGGGTTTTATATCACGTCACAAATTTGCCCCGTCGCTGCTACACGGTAAAGCCACAAATTTGGCCCGTCGCTGCTACACGGTAAAGCCACAAATTTGGCCCGTCGCTGCTACACGGTAAAGCCACAAATTTGGCCCGTCGCTGCTACACGGTAAAGCCACAAATTTGGCCCGTCGCTGCTACACGGTAAAGCCACAAATTTGGCCCGTCGCTGCTACACGGTAAAGCCACAAATTTGGCCCATCACTGCTACACGGTAAAGCCACAAATTTGGCCCATCACTGCTACACGGTAAAGCCACAAATTTGGCCCATCACTGCTACATGGTAAAGCCACAAATTTGGCCCATCACTGCTACATGGTAAAGCCACAAATTTGGCCCGTCACTGCTACATGGTAAAGCCACAAATTTGGCCCATCACTGCTACACGGTAAAGCCACAAATTTGGCCCGTCACTGCTACATGGTAAAGCCACAAATTTGGCCCATCACTGCTACACGGTAAAGCCACAAATTTGGCCCGTCGCTGCTACACGGTAAAGCCACAAATTTGGCCCGTCGCTGCTACACGGTAAAGCCACAAATTTGGCCCGTCGCTGCTACACGGTAAAGCCACAAATTTGGCCCGTCACTGCTACACGGTAAAGCCACAAATTTGGCCCGTCTCTGCTAAGCGGTAAAGCCACAAATTTGGCCTGTCGCTGCTACGGTAAAGCCACAAATTTGGCCCGTCGCTGCTACACGGTAAAGCCACAAATTTGGCCCGTCGCTGCTACACGGTAAAGCCACAAATTTGGCCCGTCGCTGCTACACGGTAAAGCCACAAATTTGGCCCGTCGCTGCTACCAGGTTAAATAGTGGCGTCACATTAGCTTCTTTCCAGTCTGAGGGGACACGCATTGATGAAAGGGATTTTCTGAACAGTAGCTACAGGGGGTAACTAATAGAAGGGGCACATCTTTTTAAAAAGACTGAAGGAATGCCATCAGGGCCAGAACAAGCAGAAGGTTTTAACTGAACCAAAATATTCTCTATCTGAAAAATATCAAAACATTGAATATAAATTTATTATCACGCTGCTGTATAGGATAAGGATTGAGCAAGAACTCTCTAGAAAATACGGTGGACAAAGCCCCAACGAAATGGCTTGCCATATCTGCAGCCTCAACACACCATCCGTCCTCACTATATAACAGCCTAACAGTTGGACGCTGAGCCTTCTTATGACGGAGGTAAGCATGAAAACACTTCACATCAGGGTGACCAGCAGAGACAAGAGAGCCTTCATAATTAATGACAGAGTGATGAACAATCTCTTTGAATTCCAGGGATAAACGGCTAAAAACATACCACAACTTTAACCTGGTAGCAGTGACGGTGCAAATTTGTGGCTTTACCGTGTAGCAGCGATGGGCCAAATTTTTGCCATGATATAAATCCCCAAAAATTGATGATGCATAATCTGATCACAAATGCTTTGATATATATTATGAAATGGTTTGTGTGAGGGGTGATTTTTTCTCATTTTTCTTGCTTAGAGGGACCATTAAGAAACATGATCCCTGCTGCTACTGGGTTAAAGCAATAGGAGATGATCTGCCAAACACTGAACGAGCATCTTTATAATTAAGCCAAGCCTGCCGTTTACGACGTTTGATATCATTAGGTACCGTATGCTTGTGGTCCAAGGAGGCTTTAGTGAACAGGGACCTGGTTTCTTGGGAATAAAGCGGTGGAATGTATTGTACAATAAACACTTTAATCTAGAGTAAGACTGATCAATATCTAATCCCATAAATTCAATGTCCCAGTCAATATCCTTGAAATGCTTGTTTATTAAACTGTACTTTCCTTTGAAAAAATCATATTAATCCTTTAAATTCATTGGGCTGGATTCAAGGGGACAAACTAGATAGTCAAATAATACTGGAGAATGGTCACAGCCAGAAAAGGGGTCAATCAAATTAACATTCGATATTCTATCATTTTCAGTGGTAAAGATCAAGTCCAATATATTGTTATATCGAAGATAAGTAGCCTGCTTGACCCACTGTATAAGACCCACAGAGCCAAAAAAATCGAGAAATTGCTCACCAAGTAAAGAATTACCAACAGGAATGTCAGAGGACCAATCAACGGAGAGCAGGTTAAAGTCCCCAGCCAAAATAAGTTCTTTATCCTCACAAATAGACTCAAGGTAGGAGATGAGAGCTATATTGTCCACCAAAGAATTACTTGGAGGTCTGTAAACAACCACAACAGTAACACCAAAGTCAGGCAAACATACCCCAACTGTGTTGGGATGATCATTAAAGGTTCTGCCAACCTTAATGTCATCCCTAATATAAGTCCCAACCCCATGTTTTCTTAGGTTAGTGAGTCATTTCTAAAAAAATTGTAACCAGCAATACCTAACAACAGGTATAGAATTAAGCAAAGTCTCACACACACCACATAATGCTACATTACAGCTAGACAGTAAATCTACTAGCATACTAACTGTATTCACCAAACAATTTAAGTTCAAAAGAACAAAATTAATAAAGAATTTATGAACAGGTACGCTAACATCGGTATGTTTGGAAACAGAGAGGTCTATTGATTGTTTTTTGTGGAGTCAACAGTACCAGGACGGACAAGGGGGTCAGGCTCAGAGGACACAGAAGCTGCAGCAAGGCCAGAGCCCCTACCTAATCGGGTTGCCTGACCGGGCAAAGAATTCATATCAGTACGACCAGCAGCCCTCTTTCTCTGCAGCTCCTCTCTCTGATTATAAGTGAGATCCCTAGAAATAAAAACTTGCCCACATTGGCTATTAAATAATTTGTTGCTCCTTGATTATAATTCTTGTTTCAAATTGGAATTGGGGATTTTAGCTCTGACTAGAGAAGGAGAAATTGGTACAATATCAACTAAGGTTATCGGGTCCAATCTCTCTGGCAATAGGAGGTAATGGGGTTAAATTTATCTTGGAAGTCTTCTCCAAAGGTGTCTTTCACCGTGATATGGACGCACTTGTAAAATAATACCCTCTATCCTCTCCAATTGTAAGAATATGAGGTCTAATATGTTGCCAATCTGTAAAAGATAGACTCATTAACCAACTGTGTGAGACCCAATGTTAGAAAGCACTAGTAAAATCTCGGGACATTAACTCTTTCAATACGGTGACGCGGACGTTGGCGTCACAGTATGGAAAGGGTCAAGAGGAAATGGAAGAGGATTAATCCTCTTCTAAACCTCTCAATCCTCTTCCATTTCCTCTGAAGAGGTTTAGAAGAGGATTAAGAGGTTTAGAAGAGGATTAACCCTTTCTGCCATACTGAAAGGGTTAAGGGTGACACCATCACAGCCCCTCTCATTGCCCCATTTGTTGGATGGCAGGTTTAGGTCACCCAAAATAAGTAACTCCTTGCCCATCCAAAGTCATAAAGGAAATTTGGTAAATATGGAGATTCACTGTGCACGTCCAATATTGCCCCCACGAGAATAATAACCTTTCCAAGGTCTCGCATACTGTTGTACTTCTCTAGTTTTACTGGCGCATCATACATGTGGGGGGGGGTCCAATGGGGGCACAGCACCCCCCCTGGTTAGGATGGGTGTTGAAGGCCACCCACGTTAGAGGTTAGGTTATGTAAATTTCGGTCGGAGAAGTTTAAATATGCTCCCCCACCCAAAAAACCCAACTTCCCACGGGTCCCCCAAGATCATTAGAGGAAAGGGATTAGGCCTTTTTCTTTACTTTTAACCCGCAAACTGCTGTACGCCTTCTGGGCGGCTGAGCGGTAAGCTGCTGTAAGCCTTCTGGAAGCGGGCTTTTCAAACAGGCGCCAAAAAGTTTCCGCCGCGGCTTCAGATACTGCCAGAAAAACATTTTTGTGATAGAAAAATCTAAGAAATATGCAGGATACAACACATTTCGAGCTACAGATATGTGTATTGTAATATTTATGACACGTTTATGTAACTTAGATATCATTTATTGAAGGTCAATCTCTCGCTGATATAGCCGCACTAGGCGACGCACTCAGAATCTCAGTCCCGCAGCTTACGGGTTAAGTACTTACGCCTTCATATTGTGGTTGAGGGACATGTATTTCATCCCTTAACTATAATATGGAGGCATAATATCGTATTTTGGAGGCACGTACGGAGTCGATCTCCACAATTGCTGGAAATTTAGCAAAGTAATGTTTTCATGTTCAGAGTAGGAAGGTGAATGATATATTGAAAAAACATGCAAATTCAACTGCAAAAGATAAATCCTGAATACATTGGGAATATCATCAGAATTTTAATTGTAGTTTAATCCAGTGCTTAAGCATCAGCAAATACAATGCTTGGGTACATTGCCCTCCGAGAGACTTTAAATATAGGTGTAGTCGCTTACATAACCTCCTTAATTCGGGTCACCTTTACACAGGTCATTTCATTTCATTTCTAGGGGACCCACAGAGGGACACTCTCGGGTGGCATGATATGCAGGGGCTGTGCGGGGGATTCAAGGGGCCAGGACAGGATTAGGATAAGGGTTAGGATGAGGAAAGGTATTGGGACATGGTGAAGACCCAGGATTATGGAGATAATGATTGATGATCCTATTCCTAAATGTGTCAAGAGTGGGACTATTAACTACACGAGAAGGGAGATGATTCCACTCTTGGATGTTGCGGGGAAAGAATGAATACTTGAATGTACTCGTACTTGTGTTAGTCTGGCAAGTGTTTATGTGAGGGACGAGATTCGGTGTGCAGAAGGTAGTAGGAGTTGTCACCCGCCTTTGAGCTGGATTCTGCCAACCATCAAAGTGAGTTGGAGATGCTCTTAGAGGTAAATCTTGAGAATAGCAGCTCCTAGTGGGTGTGTATTTAGGGCACGGTTAGGTGGTAATTACAACATTTCTAGCACGTGCGACAGGGTTTTGACAAGCGGACAGGTGTGTTTATGTCACAAGGGTGTATTTTATCCACGCTGGCCTCACGATTTCTTCCAAGTCGATGGGCGATGAGACTGCGAGCTCCAGGGTGAAGAAAGGGAAGAGCCTGCACAGAAAAATACACCCCTAGTGACATAAACACGTCTGTCCGCTTGTCAAAACCCTGTCGTACATGCTAGAAATGTTGTAATTACCACCTCACCGTGCCCTAAATGTGCACCCGCTAGGGGCTGCTATTCCTAAGATTTCTGGATCTGGACGAATAATGCGCAGGGGACCCGTACAGGTGCATAACACGCATATTTGTGTTGGCTGTTGGGGGGACGGGGGAGCCAGGTGTGCAGGGGAGGGAAGTGAATCAAGTGTAATTGTTAATGTTGATGTGTTGTGGTGACAAGTGAGTGTGTCTAGTAGATTTACCGGTAGTAGTTGTCGTCTGCCTTTGAGCTAGGTTCTGCCAACCATCAAAGTGAGTTGGAGATGCTCTTAGTAGTAGTAGTAATAGTAATAGTAGTAGTAGTAGTAGTAGTAGTAGTGGTAATAGCAGCAGTAGTAGTAGTAGTAGTAGTAGTAGTAGTAGTAGTAGTACTAGTAGCAGTAGTAGTAGTAGTAGTAGTAGAAGTTATAGCAGCAGTAGTAGTAGTAATAACAGCAGTAGCAGTAGTAGTAGTAGTAGTAGTAGTAGTAGCAGCAGTAGTAGTAGTAATAGTTGTAATAGTAGTAGTAGTTGTAATAGTAGTAGTAGTAGTAGTAGTAGTAGTAGTAGTAGCAGAAGCAGAAGCAGTAGTAGTAGTAGTAGTAGTAGTAGTTTAACTGGTTCATTCTGGAGAGTGATCACTGTCATTTAGGGAACAATTACATTGATATTTATCTAAGAGCATCTCCAACTCACTTTGATGGTTGGCAGAACCCAGCTCAAAGACGGACGACAACTACAACTACCTTCTGCACACCGAATCTCATCCCTCACGTAAACACCTACGTAAAGGTGACACCAAGGAGGTTACAAGGTATTATTCTATATTGTCACCACTTTCACACCCATGAACGCCTTGGTGCTCTAAACCAAGAGAGCCCGGGTTCGATTCCTGGGCGGAGTGGAAAAATTTGGGCGGCTTTTCCGATACCCTACACCCCTGTCCACCCAGCAGTGAGTGAAACCTCACACATCATTGGAATGTAGATGCAGATTTTTCAGTATCAGATGTATTGATCTCTGGAACTCTTTGTCTGATGCAGCTGTTAGCTGTGATTCTATCACATCTTTTAAAAAGCATCTCCATGTCCAGTTGGGACAAACTCTTTTTGAATATATTGACTGAAATTTAACTCTGACATTTTCCCCAGCTGTTTTCTTTTGTGCATATGGCACAAAACTCAGCCACTTCTCATGCACTTGTTGCTATGGACATAACTATATAGTTGAGTAGCTGGCAAGTTGTGGGGTACCCTAATATACTATTAGCATATCTCCCTCGAGTTGTATGTCTAACTGGAACATGGTAGCCAACCAGGTGAGAATGGGTACCAGGTATTAATCGGGGGTTGTGTCCCGCCTCCTGGGGTCTGTTCCCTTCTATAATTCCTTCCCCTTCTGTCCCTCTCCGGCACATGACCACAGATGTTGCGCCGACTAAACCAAACTTTTTTCCTTGGTGCTCTATATGAAGGGTTGAGCGTCCATACAAGAACGAGTGATTTCCGCCGGTAAAGCAATACGGCAACGTGCTGTATGGACCCTGAACCCTTCATGGAGCACCAAGGCGTTCGCGGGTGTGACAGCGGTGACAATATAGAATGATACCCCTATTTTAACAGTTATTACCCTTGGTGCAGCATCGAGTTCATTACCTCCCTCCAAACTGATAGGAAACACTGCAGTGACCATACACATCATACATAATCACCACGTATCATACATATACATAATCACCATATTGCGAACCACCGAGCTGCATGTTGCCGTGCCTCGCCTCTCATGCCTCTATTGAATCAACCGCGTTATTACAGATAGCTGACACTCAAGGAAACATTTGTAATAAGGCGATGTATACCTGTGACGTTGCGGGGAAAGTGTCGCTGTAGTATATGCCTGAATGACCCTCCTTACCTGAGCGCTGGCTAAAAACTGAGCTCCCTCATGCTTCCGCCTCGGCCCTCGGAGCTCAACGTTGCCAGATTGTCGTACTCAGTCTCCTGTTTGCCAATTTCCGCCCCCAAAACTGCCTCCTCGACCCCAGTAACTGCCTTCATATATAGTTATCGTTAAAACGGTTAATCACTGGTGTTTTTTTTTTTGGCAATAGCTATGCCTCAGAAACCGGTATATACGAGGCTATGAGTACGATAATCTGGCTACGGTGCCTCGGCTTTCATTCGACCCCCGCCATCAGCGTTACCAAATGATCGTACTCACCACTCAGCACATTGTATTTTCCGGTTTCTGACTCACGGCTATCGCAAAGACACCGATAAGTAATGATTTTAACGATAACTTTAACTGGAATTTCGTTATCTGTGTGGGTAGGGAAAGTTTCAGGCCCAGGAACTGATAAATGCGATGCTTTGAGTACGACAATTCCCGGAGTCCCGCTCGCCGTCGCAAAATAGCTCGCAAAGAGAGGTTCAACTTGCTTACTTTTTATATATTTTATGTATTTGCTTGTTCTGTATCGGCTCCAGTACATGCCGCAAACACCAGAGCAACACTTTTAATCAAGACAAGACTTTATAACAAATGAACAGGGCAGATTCTTTACAAAAAATTTACCCCACATCGACGTTCACTCATTCAGTTCTTGCTTGTTTGATGGTGGTGTTTTGTTGTCTTGCGGGCAATATCAGCCATCACAAAGATCACAAGTGGACGAACTAGAACAAGGACAGGCATATTAACAGCCTGTTGTGTATTCCCAAGTGCGCACACGTGGTGGACAGAGAGTTATATACCTAGAGCGCGCGAGCCAGACACTCGGGTGCGGCAACCGGAAGTAGCTCGGCCGCCATCTTTGGAAGCCCAGTCCAGCCAACTCTGTGCTCCAGCCGGCAACTTCAAAGTGGACTAGGTGTGAAAAATGGAACCGGGTTATGAGAGCTGAGCTAGAGGTGTTGAAGGTTTGGGGTTCAAGATGAGATCGTGCTGCGTGCCAGGGTACGTTAATTGTCTGTGTTGTGTTGATTTAGCACGTCGAAGGAATTTAAAAGTGGAATAGGATCAGCTGAGAAGAATGAGAATGAGAAATTAGGTACGTCGCATCTAATGCAGATCCACGAGACGCTATTGTCAACCAATCCAGCGTAAGTCGGCGTGAAAGATCCGATACAGCTGACGTGGTACCAGAATGTGTCCTGATACATGCCATGGGGTGAAAGTGCTGCACGAGAACAAGCAAGATTAAACCAAGGCTTTTTAGCGTGAGGAGTAGAGAAAGAACGTGGAATGTATGCCTCCATTCCAGAGACAATCACCTCTGTGATGCGCTGGGCACACACAGAGAGGTCTTTCTCCTAGAAGCAGTAATCATTCCACGGGAAATCGGAAAAGTACATCCTCAGGTCGTCCCACCGAGCTGAAGCAAAATGCCAGAAGCATCGCCTCTTCGGTGGGTCCAGAGGGTGTACAGGAGCGATAGGACAGGATGCAGAAATAAGATTGTGATCGGAGGAGCCCAACGGAGAGAACAGTTTGACAGAGTAAGCACAAGGGTTAGAAGTAAGAAAGAGATCTAGTATGTTGGGCCGGTCTCCAAGACGGTCGGGAATACGTGTAGGGTGCTGGACCAACTGCTCTAGGTCGTTGAGGATAGCAAAGTTGTAGGCTTGTTCACCAGGCTGGTCAGTGAAAGAGGATGAAAGCCAAAGCTGGCGGTGAACATTGAAATCTCCCAAGATGGAGATTTCAGCGAAAGGAGAGTGGGTCAAGATGTGCTCCACTTTAGAGTTCAAATAGTCAAAGAATTTTACATAGTTAGTAGAGTTAGGTGAGAGATAAACAGCACAGATGTATTTAGTAGTAGAATGACAGTGAAGTCTTAACCAGATGGTGGAAAATTCAGAAGAGTCAAGGTCGTGGGCACGAGAGCAAGTGATGTCGTTGCGCACGTAGGCGCAACATCCAGCTTTGGATTGAAATTTAGGATAGAGATAGTAGGAGGGAACAGAGTAGAGATTGCTGTCAGTAGCCTCAGAAACCTGTGTTTCGGTGAGGAAGAGAAGGTGAGGTTTAGAGGAGGAGAGATGGTATTGTTCAGAATAAAAATTAGAACGAAGACCGCGAATGTTGCAGAAATTGATAAGAAAAAGGCTCGAGGAGTTATCAAGACAATAAGAGCTTACGTTTTGATAATCAAGTTTTCCCTTTAAGACTGCTTTTATGATAACTCGCTTTTCAGAATCCGGAAATTGTGGTCTTGTGGTCTGTGTCTGGGTCTTAGGCTGCGTTTACACCAAGCACGTCGCGTCCCGTCACGTCACGTCACGTCACGTCAGGTGAAAAATAGAACCAGCTCTATATATTGACTTGACGCGACGCGACGCGGCGTGACGTGACGTGACTGGACGGAACCGGTGTAAACGCATTTTTCAAATATCCATACAAATCAGTGTTAAACTGGGGTGGCGATTCATGACTTGACGTGACGTGACGTGACGTGACGGGACGCGACGTGCTTGGTGTAAACGCAGCCTTATATCTAATTTAGGCTTCACTATATTGATTTTATCCTTTTCTCTCGTATTTCCCAGATTTTATAAATCGTTCTTTTACTTTGTTCAGTCACTTGCTCATCAAAAAGGAGTCTTCCAATTAAATCAAGGCCTTTATTTTTTTATCACTTGTCCCCTACCATTGTATCTTTTTTATTTTTTTACGTGAACACCTACAGCGCCGGTAGGCTCTCTTGAGGGGCCTGGATGGTGTTCGGCCCCAGCCCGTCATGGCGCAGGCAAGTGTTTATAGTGGCGCCATCTCCTTTCCTGGTGCTACTTCCACATGTATCCTTCGTTGTATAATCACACTTTGTACTGCCTCTCTCCATCGCACTATATACTCCCTCTGGTTATTCTTCGCCTCCCTGGACCTGCGGCTATCTGGTGAGCATGAATGGGTCTTTGTTGCGCCTTCCTATAAGAGGTATGATGGCATGCTCCTCCCTTCTCCTTTGTTGTTTACTTGCAACAATAAACTATCAATCAATCAATCAATATATTTTCTTCGTCTTCGTTATAGGGTCGTTGCAGCATTAATTAAGGGTCGTATCATAAGACATTTCGCCGCCCAAAAACACATATTAGACAAGGCTTTCGTAGGAGTTGTGGGCATTTCCAGGGGTAGTTTTATGACCCTGGTGGTAGTTTGATCCTTCTTCTGTACCGTGAACCTGAAGAAACACTCATTAGAACCCGACTAACCCCTCCTTTGACCTTTAGAAATAGCTGATGTGAGAAGCGAAAGTGTCTTACAATATCTACCTAAATTTTTTCCCCGTTCTTCCCCATAAGCATCACACTACAGCAAAAAGCGGTCCAAATCTTCTCTATCAGCTCCACACATTACAGTTTGTTGGCTCATTCCTAAATCTAAATTCAAAAATGGCGCGGCGGGAGGACAACCAATAGCCGCGGACCACGACCGTAGCAAACAGCATGAGCAGGACTAACTTAGAGTGACAAAAGAGCATCGTTTCGGGGTGTTGGCAGCGCTAGAGAGGGGATCCAACACTCCCTTGCCTCGCCTCCACACCCCCGTCAGCTGAACCCGGACCGTATGATCTTGGTGTTTGTTGTTGTCCTCCGTCTATAGGGCAGAGGGACAGCGGCGCCGCGGAGGTTAAAATGACGATATTTGGTTCTCTCCATCGCACTATATACTCCCTCTGGTTATTCTTCGCCTCCCTGGACCTGCGGCTATCTGGTGAGCATGAATGGGTCTTTGTTGCGCCTTCCTATAAGAGGTATGATTGTGATTTGAGAGAAGTAGGAATGAAATCTTACGGGCCTTGGAGGGAATGCATGGGAGGCCTTATCAGTGGTATGCCAGGCGCTGTTCCTGCCTGATATAACCTTATTCTGTTTTTTTTTTCTTCTTCTTCTCCTTGTTGTTCTTCTTTCGCCTCCTCTACTCTTTCTCCTCCTCCTCATCCTTTAGCAAACTCTCCTCTTTCATTTGTTCTGTTTCTTTTTCCTCTTCTTCTTTCTCCTCCTATCCTCGTTCTCCTCATCTTTCTTCTCCTCTATCCCTTCTTCCATTTCTTGTTCTTCTCCTCCTCCCTCCTTTAGCAAACTCTCCTCTTTCATTTGTCCTGTTTCATTTTCCTTTCTTCTTTCTCTTCCTATTCTCGTTCTCCTCATCTTTCTTCTCCTCTATCCCTTCTTCCATTTCTTGTTCTTCTTTCTCCTCCTCTACTCTTTCTCCTCCTCCTCATCCTTTAGCAAACTCCTCTTTCATTTGTTCTGTTTCTTTTTCTCTTCTTTCTCTTCCTATCCTCGTTCTCATCTTTCTTCTCCTCTATCCCTTCTTCCATTTCTTATTCCACCTCTTCCATTTCCTCCTCCCCCATCTTTACCTTTGCAAAGCATGTTCGTTGATATTGTAGACTCGTCTGTAAATAAATCTTGCAGGAGGTTGATAGTGACGTGTTGTATTTATTTATCGGAATGCAGTGGTGTAACTGATATAGCTTATGGAGGATAAAACCTGAAAATATTTATGTATAAGGTTTATGATTGCAGACTAGTCCATTGTATTTTGGCAGTGGGGTGAGGGATAGG
Organism: Eriocheir sinensis; assembly: GCF_024679095.1. Taxonomy (NCBI): domain Eukaryota; kingdom Metazoa; phylum Arthropoda; class Malacostraca; order Decapoda; family Varunidae; genus Eriocheir; species Eriocheir sinensis. Next base: position 20,839,166 of record NC_066514.1, on the reverse strand, counting down.
GGTCAGGTCAAGTTAGGTTAGATTGAGTGTTAGATTGTATACCTTAATTACGTGTGACATGGTTTACTCCGTGCCATTGCCATTGTTATCAGGGTCGGCTACCCTCATCTTCATATTCCCCTAATTCAATGTTTCTTAATTCGGGTAAATCTTAAGAATAACGGCTCCTAGCGGGTGCACATTTAGGGCACGGTGTGGTGGTAATTACAACATTTCTAGCACGGTCGACGGGGTTTTGACAAGCGGACAGGCGTGTTTATGTCACAAGGGTGTATTTTTCCGCGGGGGCTCTTCCCTTTCTTCACCCCGGAGCTCGCAGTCTCATCGCCCATCAACTTGGAAGAAATCATGAGGTTAGCGTGGAAAAATACACCCCTTGTGACATAAACACACCTGTCTGCTTGTCAAAACCCTGTTGTACGTGCTAGAAATGTTTTTTTACCACCACGCCGTGCCCTAAATTCACACCCGCTAGGAGCCGCTATTCTTAAGATTTACCTTAATTCGGTGTGCTAGCAGCCCATGTGGGTTATGAAATCAATTTTAGGGGCTGATGGGAAATGCTGCATATGTGGTGGCAACAACAAAATATCAAAGGGATGGATACCCCATGCTCTTTACCCTTCTTTTAGTAGGATGAACAACATCTATTATAAAGCAGCACTTCACTTTACAGTTGAGATCAGTTTAATTAACACACTGGTATCTTGTTTCCTACATGGTCAGCTGCTTTCCTGTTGTCATATATGTATTTTGCTAACCTTCAAACCTCCTGGAAATAAGTAGTAAAGAGTGTAGAAATAAAAACAACTCCAAAAATGCCCATGAAATGTATGTGGAAACATGCACTGCAATAAGTGGCAAAGCTGACAGTGTCCCGCGGCTCACCACATCTAAAATTAGTATTTCTTTCCTATTTGCTGTTTCCTATTTTGGGTGTTTTCTTCCATTTGGTAGGTTTTAAGCTCTTTCAAGTGATTTGAGGGATTAGATGTTGTGCAAATGAATAATAACTGGAATACGGCCATGTCAAATGTACATTTACTGTAGAGTCTAACGTCATTATATTGTTGACGGCCCTGCGGTGCGCTGGCAGTGGAGTGGGGCCTGAAACCTCATCAACAGTAAATGGTAGGAACGGTTGGCTATGTACATCAGATTAGATATGAGGACCCCGGAGCTCAAACGGCGTATGCGCCAGTAAGTTAATTTTGAGTAAAAGGCTTCCAAAGTCAAACATAGTTTACACAATGAAAAACACACAGAAACTAATATCTCAAGGAGACGAATTCAAGGATGTAGTGTTTGTGTGAAAATCTGCCTATAATTATAAAAAAAACACTCGAACACCAGATGGTGTTTTTTTTATGTACGAGTGTTTATTAGACGGTCATCCCACTGGCGGCAGACACCTTGCGACAGCCCCCGATTTTCAAGGTTGCAAAGTGTCTCGAGATGTTGCAGACCAAGTCGCAAGGTGTTGGCGGCATGGTCTCGGCCTATCTTGGGCTGTCTGCAACAGTTGTCGTCATTGGTGATTTCTTTGGCTGAGGCAAAATTGTCACAGACATCTCGCGGCATCAGCCATGGCGCTGACCCTTGGCGACAAATGTTTCCGACAGCTGCCTACTGTCTGCAATCGGCTGCGACCAAAACAGGATTAAACTTATATAGTCTGGGACAGTCTGCGACAGTAGGCGACACAAATTTGACATGTCAGCGGCATGACAATAGCAGAATTGCCAACTTGTTAAAATTGGGTGGCGACATGCTGGCGACACTTGGTGACAACTTGCGACAGGTTTGAATTTGCTCTCAAAACTAAGTACCGGCAGCTATCAGCTATGGCCGCCGATTAGTAAGACCGTTTGTTACTGACTAACTCTGACTGTCGCCATATGTCACTGGCTATTGCAGTTCACCGGCGATAGATTTTCCCATTCCTTTTTTTTTTTAAAGGGGCAGTTGCACTGAATAGCAGACAATCAGAGATTGTCGGCAATAGCGGTTGCAAGTGTTTTCCGACAAGCGCCCACACCCACTGATTAAACGGACAAAACTAGAATTTCATTGCCGATACCAGACAAATCGGGATGTCGCACGCTGTCTGCCGCCAGTGGGATGACCATCTTCTCCGATTTAATTGAAAGTGGTAGAGTAAATGTATGTAATGTAACTAATAATCCCTGAAAGTTTCAGAACAATATTCCGAATATTACGTGTTTTATGGGTGTTGTTTTTGGTGTTGGTGTTTTACCGTGTTTTATTAAGACAGAATAATTTTGGCCATAATAAGTGTTAAGGCTAACCTTCTCGTGCACAATGACGCATTTTGCATCATCAAGGGTGATTAAAAATTAAGTTTTCGGTGGAAGTGCGTCAAATTTGGAGAGTTTTGGGATAAGTTTCTTAATGGTAACATATGGCAACCTTTCTAAGGAGCGTAGATGAGGAGCGTGAAGCGATTTTTAGTTGTTAGGCTACTCTGACGGGAGAGGAAAGAAATACAGTTTTCTTGGTGTAACTCGGGAACTAATAGGCGATGAGGATTTTGAGGATACCTTAAGAATCCTCACTAAATTCCGGTTCTAAACATATATTCGGCTAAAAAAGTTGGCCCACAAAATTTCGAGATAGCGAGTGGGGAAGAGTTAGTACTTAGGATTTATTGTCTACAATACTCTATACGGAGACTTGAAACGAGTTTGTATTGTTTATATATATTTTCCTCTATTTATATTTGCGCATGTTCTAGTACAAGTCTTTATGAAGCCATTGATACCAAATTTATTGGGGTACGGGTATTTATTGGGGTCCAATGCAAGATGGCGCCACTATAAACACTCGCCTGCGCCAGAACGGGCTGGGCTGACCATCAGGCCCCACCTGGAAGAAGCCTTGGGCCGACCATCAGGCCCCACCAGGAAGATGCCTACCGGCGCAACAGGCAACGACGTAAAAAAAAAAAAAAAAAAAAAAAAATAATAATAATAAAAAAATAAATAAATAAATAAATCTGTGAGGGTAAAATACGTCCGGGAATGTAAAGTATCGCAGCGGGAAGAAAAGGGCTGGTCGGGCCTGAGAAATGCCTGATGAGTGGATCAAAAACTTATTGGAAACTTACGGTGCACGAGAGGGTTAAGCTGCCTCCCTTGATGTAAAAAAAAAAAAGGGGGGGGGGGATTGTCAGGAAACAGGTCTGCGAATCTACAACCACATCATACAGTGGCTTTACCTTAATCATGTATTTGCTTTCACTGTTTAAGCAAAATCTATCCTCTAATTCCTGGGGGTCATTTTTTACCCAGCTTCTATTTATATGAAATACCTGAGTTGGTTTATACTTGAATTTATTTTAACCTGGTAGCAGCGATGGGCCAAATTTGTGGCTTTACCGTGTAGCAGAAACGGGCCAAATTTGTGGCTTTACCGTGTAGCAGAAACGGGCCAAATTTGTGGCTTTACCGTGTAGCAGAAACGGGCCAAATTTGTGGCTTTACCGTGTAGCAGAAACGGGCCAAATTTGTGGCTTTACCGTGTAGCAGCAAGCAGCCAAATTTGTGGCTTTACCGTAGCAGAACGGGCCAAATTTGTGGCTTTACCTGTAGCAGAAACGGGCCAAATTTGTGGCTTTACCGTGCAGTAGCAGCCAAATTTGTGCCATGATATAAACCCCTCAAAATAGATGATACATAATCTGATCACAAATGCTTTGATATATATTATGAAATGGTTTGTGTGAGGGGTGATTTTTTTCTCATTTTTCTCGCTTGGAGGGACCATTAAGAAACATGATCCCCGCTGCTACTGGGTTAAATAGTAACTGTGTTCTTATCATTGCTCCAATAATGGATTTTTCAGAAGAAATATCTCAATATACTTGTGAGGAATGAATATATTGCTACTTCCAAGATCTGCATTATCAGGGCTATGTGCTATGCATAAGGATTGGTTAACCTCTTGACTGCGGATTTCCTACAGTCAGACCTCACCAAGCTACAGGAATGGAACAAAAAGTGGCTGATACTATTCAATGAAAAAAAAATGTAAAGTCCTGCACCTTGGGAGGGGATATCCAGCACACCAATACCACATGGGAAACACTCCACTATCCACCACAGAGGCAGAGAAAGACATGGGAGTGTATGTTACCAGGCTACCAGTGAAGGGATATCCAGCACACCAATACCACATGGGAAACACTCCACTATCCACCACAGAGGCAGAGAAAGACATGGGAGTGTATGTTACCAGGCTACCAGTGAAGGGATATCCAGCATACCAATACCACATGGGAAACACTCCACTATCCACCACAGAGGCAGAGAAAGACCTGGGAGTATATGTTACCAGGCTACCAGTGAAAGCCAAATCCATGCCAATTCATGAGACGGGTTAAGAGAGGGAATCTTTAGACTGATTGGATTGGATAATGTTTAGTATCTGATCTGATGTGATTATTTTTTATGTGTAAACCAAGAGCCAATACTTAGTTTGTATTTAATATGAAATCTGTTCTCATTTGTTTTTGGCAGAGGTTGAATGTACCAGTGCAGCAGAAATTGACAGACATCTGGAGATGGGCGTGCAGATGCTGGCCAAGGGACAGCTGCATGATGCTCTCTCTCACTTCCATGCTGCCATAGGTGAGTGTAGAGTGTATCCCCTCACCTAGACCTCCTTTTGTCCCATCATTTAGCACTTTAGTTAAGGCCTGTTTTTTACCCTGGTAGCAGCAATGGGCCAAATTTGTGGCTTTACCGTGTAGCAGTGACGGGCTGGACCAAAATTCAGTCGTCTGCTCAGGAGAAAAATCCCAGCGATAAATTGTCAATATGCAGATTTAACTGGTCTCCAATCAATATAATGTATGTAAATGTATTATACTTTTCGGAGAGGTGGTGGGTGAATGGATAGCGTGACGGCGCCGCGTTCAGGAGGACGCGAGTTCAATCCCCGCCCGGTGCCACCAAGCTGGGATTTTTCAGCCGCCGTCAGGTGGCTTAAAACTACACACATGCTGTCCAGAAGACCATCTATACACCCAGACTCTAGATTCTAGGATTAAAGATGAGCCCCGGGAGGGCAGCATGAGCCAATGCAAGATGGCGCCACTATATATACTCGCCTGCGCCAGAATGAGCTGGGCCGACCATCAGGCCCCACCAGGAAGAAGCCTTGGGCCGACCATCAGGCCCCACCGCGAAGAAGCCTTGGGCCGACCATCAGGATCCACCAGGAAGAAGCCTTGGACCGACCATCAGGCCCCACCGCGAAGAAGCCTTGGGCCGACCATCAGGATCCACCAGGAAGAAGCCTTGGACCGACCATCAGGCCCCACCGCGAAGAAGGCTTGGGCCGACCATCAGGATCCACCAGGAAGAAGCCTACTGGCGCAATAGGCCACGACGTAAAAAAAAAAAAAAAAAAAATCTGCTCGCAACTGTGCATTTTGCTTTCCCTCACTGGTTGATTAGCAGCACAGAGCAGTTGGCAGGATCAGTCAACTTGCACCATCCACAACTTGACAGGCATCTCGTAGGTCTTGCCTGCTCAGGGTTTTCTCTTGCACATATTATTCCATGTGCAAAATCTTGCTCTGGGAAGTGTGTCTCAGGTTGATGAAATTAGCATTCATGGATTGTCCAAGTAAAATACCTCAATTCAGCCTCACAGAGTAGTCACTCTCTTCATTGATACCTCTTAGTTCAGTGAAGACATTTGTTACCCTTGTGATAATTTGCTCCTTAACCTGGTAGCAGTGACGGGCCAAATTTGTGGCTTTACCGTGTAGCAGCAGCTGGCCAAATTTGTGCCATGATATAAACCCCAAAAAATAGATGATACATAAACTGGTCACAAATGCTTTGATATGTATTATGAAATGGTTTGTGTGAGGGGTGATTTTTTCTCATTTTTCTCGCTTAGAGGGACCATTAAGAAACATGATCCCTGCTGCTACCGGGTTAAAGTCTATTTAATTACCATCAGCTCATCAGCTCTCCTCTTACTGATAGTCTACCTCTTAAATTCCGCCACACTCTGCTCACAACCGAGAGAGCCTGGGTTCTATTCCCGGGCGGAGTGGAAAAATTTGGGTGGCTTTTCCAATACCCTACGCCCCTGTCCACCCAGCAGTGAATGGGTACCAGGTATTAATCGGGGGTTGTGTCCCGTCTCCTGGGGTCTGTTCCCTTCTCCTATAATTCCTTCCCCTTCTGTCTCTCTCTGGCATATGACCACAGATGTTGCGCCGACTAAACCAAACTTTCCAAACTTTTCTTAAATTCCGCCGCCATGTTGCCACTTTCTATCTTCTATCGATATTTTCACGCTGACTGCTCTTCTGAACTTGCTAACTGCATGCCTCCCCCCCTCCCGCGGCCTTGCCACACATGACTTTCTACTCAAGCTCATCCCTTTACTGTCCAAACCCCTTATGCAAGAGTTAACCAGCATCTTCACCCTTTCATCCCTCACGCTGGTAAACTCTGGAACAATCTTCCTTCATCTGTATTTCCTCCTGCCTATGACTTGAACCCTTTCAAGAGGAGGGTATCAGGACACCTCTCCTCCCGAAATTGACCTATCTTTTGGCCACTCCTCTAACTCTTTTTAGGAGCAGTGAGTAGCAGACTTTTTTTTTTTTACATTTGTTACCTTTTTTTTATGCCCTTGAACTGACTCCTCTGCTGTAAAAAAAAAAAAAAAAAAAAAAAATCCCAACCATCAAGAAGCAAAGCACAATCATCTCACAGCACCAAACATTTGCCTCAGATGGTGACCCCAACAATTACATGAGCTACTATCGGCGTGCTACAGTCTACTTGGCCTTGGGGCGCTCCCGGCCTGGACTACAGGACCTGGATGAGGTGATCCGGCTCAAGCCTGACTTCACAGCAGCACGGGCCCAGCGAGGTGGAGTGCTAGTCAAGCTGGGGCGCCTGGAGGAAGCTCACATGGACCTGGAGAATGTGGTAATGTGCAGATTGGCTGTTTTTTCTTGTCTTTTTTTCCATTTTACAAGCTTGTCTCTACCTTACGACTTTGCCTTTATTTTCTCCTTATAAATTTGGGTTTATTTTCTCTAAGTTTAATACAAGTAACTCTTGATTTACGCGAGTATTGTGTCCTTGAAGAGGTCGCGTAAATCAAAAACAATGTAAATCAAACAAGAGGTAGGTTTGTACCTTTATTGCTTACTGTATCACTCTGACTCCTCTCCCTCTCGTGGTTCCTCCTCTGGCTGCCCTTCCCCTCGTGGTAGCACAGCAGCGAGGGTGTTGTTGTTGTTGAGTAGCGTGGCAGCGTGGGTACTGTATTGTTGTTCAAGTGGCGCGAGGAAGAACTGAGCTCAGCTGTGTGGCCGCAGCGCCGTGTGAGTCCAGTTGCGTGAGACATCTGGTGGCCACTCCATAAAATATCGCGTATAAGTGAAAAAAATGTGCAAATTAAACATTTCTTTGGATTTTGGACCCCGTGTTATTTAAAAAAACGCGTAAACCAAACTTGCGTAAATCGAGAGTTACCTGGACCACAAAACCAGTTCATAAAATTGTTTGTCAAGGGTCGTCCTGAAATACGTGTAAAATATGCGTCGTAATGTCCCTCCCTCTTCCTCCTGCCTTCACCAGCAGCGGGCAGTGGCTGTCAGTCATGGCAGGCCAGAGAAATTTTAGGGTTGCTACCCGTTCCTTAAAAAATGGATTCGTTCTGTTTTGGAGGATGGGATGTTGCGTTCCTTTTTTTTTTTTTTTAAGCTCAAGTTGGCAACTCTGAGACTGTTCCCATTGTTTTCCTCTTTGAGCACTCTCATCTTGTGGCGAACAAAGGGAACCCTCACTCATGTCTTTGACTTGTACAGAGAGACACGCCAGTCCTTGTTGAAGGACCGACTTGGTCAGCTGATAGAGTCTGTCTATCAGCATCCTCCCCTCCCCTTCATGAGCCGCCACCTGGCAAGGGTCTGTGGCCCCTCCCCGGAGGGACATACACGCTTGACCCTGACATGCTCCATATAGCCACGAGTGTTCCCACCCTTGAGGTGGTGACAAAAAAAACTTGTACAAAATGGATACTCGTGTAACAGGTCACTGCTCATAAACCAAGACATTTTTGTGATTTTTTTATTTTTTTTTTATTTTTTTGCTCGTAAATCAAAACACTCATAAACCAAGGTATGACTGTATTTAGTTTTAAAAGAATTTTTAAAGGAATAAAACCTACTGATATGTGTGTAATAAAATGTAGGTTCAGTCTACGGACCTAAAAACCCAACTTTGGATCATGGCCTGCCATAAAGGCAACGACAGAGTACTGCATAGGTGCTTCTGTCCATACTCATACTATGGTGCGCCCCATGGCTTTGTAGCAGTCAGTCTGCACCAGGGAGTGAAATGATTGACGTGCTCTGGGCGCTGAGAAAAGGGTTCGAGCAGCGTTGTCACGGTTAGCACTTGCGGCAATCTCTCCCTGGCTTATTGCAGTCCTGCTGCACTTTGGGGGGATCTGTTACTTGGGATTCGGCTATAAGGTGCGAGAGCCTCAGCCGCTAACCCATTGCTGGGGTGCCTAGCCCCGTGTTCACAGGCAGCCGCTAATGTTCCCCTGCCTGGCCAATCACAGCAGCGGGCCCTGGACCCAACCCAGAAAAGCCCAGGTATTTGTGGCAGCTTAACCGCCCAAGTCTGCACCATCATGTTTACCACGTAGGCTTTCTAGCAGACCCAGCACTGCCACAAGAAACTTTTTACGGGTCCAGTTTTACAAAACTGGAAGGCCGACACTCTGTGCTGTTCTGAGGTGCACACTCGCGGCTTTATCGCTGCGTAGCGGTGTTAACAACCTCGTGGCTACGAGCACCGCGGGCTTTACCACCCGTGTCAACCAGAAGGCATACCTGAGCGATACCTGAAGTGGTCCGGGCCGGCAACGGGCATCAAGAGCTCAAAGCAGGCTTCTATACGGACGCCCGGGCAGGCACCCCAGGGCGCTACCCTTTTAAGCCCGGCAATGAGCCCAAAGTCCCACAGACGCCGGGCAAGTATGCCAGGCCACCCCACTCTGGGTGTGAGTGGGGAGGATATCTAAGGAGTCAGTGACAATCTGGTGCATCCGCTTGCACGGTGATCTGTGGCTGTTTAGTTACACTGTGTTGCCCTTGCGAGCCAGGGGGGGCGGTACCCCCTGCACAGTGCATCCAGCAGAACTACGGGGAGGCCACGATTTACGGCCAGCCCGCACCTCCAGATTGGGGTGGCCCACTGGACTCCCGAACCCCTGCGGCCCCTTTACTCGCCTTACCGTAAGCATGGTTAAATCCTTCTTTCACATGTCGGACCGAGGGCGGTACTTATCCGCATTTCTTATTCCGCCCTCACTCCCGCAGGAGTGCTAGCGGACCTGCATGCCTTCTCCACGGGGACGGAGCCCTGGTCACCTAGTCCAGTCTGGATTCAGGCAGTCATGAAGGCTTAAGCTTGGGTTTGCACTGTGTGTTTCATTTAAACAGTCCTTTGACACTCCCGCCATTTAAATCTGCACTGCCTTGACTCTCGTCACTTCAATATGGTCTGCTGCGCTCGGCAAGAACGTTGACGTGCCAGTTGTACTGTGAAGCACACAGCTTTCCTGCGAACCTTCGCACCAGGGCGTCAATATCATTGCCACGTGCAAGCTGGGGTGCGCCTTACGGGTGCGGTATGCCGCCCAGGCAGAGCTTAGGCCTTAGAGGCATCGCGCGGGCAATTTAAATGACTTGGCAGTGCGCAACAATTTATTTTTATTTTCTGGAAAAAAAAAAAAATTTAAACTCCTGGATACGGTGCACCCGGATAACTGAGGGTTTACTGTATTAGTATTTTCAAGCAATGGATCACCCTTCCCCCCTTTTAATCTGTTAAATCGAGGGCCGAGTGTGTGTGTTTGTGTGTGTATATATATATATATATATATATATATATATATATATATATATATATATATATATATATATATATATATATATATATATATATACATATATATATATATATATATATATATGTATATATATATATATATATATAGAAATCTATATATCTAAAGGGTTAGGGACTGAAAAAACCTTTCGTTTATCGATTTTTTCGTATATCGCCATTTCCCCATAGGATTGTTAATAAATAGGGGTTAGGGACCAGCGCCAGCAAAAAAAAAAAAAAAAAAAAAAGTTAAATATAACTATGCTTAAAAGCAATTTACTACTCACAATACAATGAAAGCATAAGGCTCATAAATAATTAAAACAATTACCATTTCCTGTTCCTTTACTGTTATAGAAATGCATTACATATGTTAGGACAATCCTCTAACTCGTCACTACAACTCATCACTTAACATTGCCAATGTTTACTTCCCAAGCTGTGAAAGGCCAGTTTCACTCTCGTGCCCGAAACACGTGCCAAACAGTACACCACCGCACCACTCCAAGCCCCCCAACCCTCCATCACCCTCACGTTTCTCACGCTGGCTGGGATGTGTTTGGATTCGAGTCGAAGCAAGGGGTTCACAAACTGGCAACGCTAAGTGATGAGCGTTGAAGTGGAGGGACTGGACATGGACACTTGCTGCCTAATCACTGCGAGTGTGCGTGAGGCTGTTGACGGCTGGCGACCGATATAGACATCGGGTCTGAAACAGTGGGCGGAAACTGTCGTACTTTTCAGATATCGAAGCATGTCTTTAAATGAACCGAAAATTGTCCTATATTTTCACTTTCGTATATCCGAATTTTCGTACATCGAGCTTTCAGATATCGGGATTTCCTGTATATATATATATATATATATATATATATATATATATATATATATATATATATATATATATATATATATATATATATATATACATACATACATACATATATGTTTCCAATAGTACAGTTTCGGTTTTATACGGATTGTCATGGAAGAATTTTTTTAGGATTTTTAAATTTTCCGCTCGTCGCACCAAGTAGCCACAGCATGATTGGCAACACTGTTCTATCATAACACCAGCTGAAGGCACCCAAAAGCATTCGAGAAAGGTGTTCACCTTGCAGAAGAATTCAGATTTAGGAGAAGTTACGTTTTGGGATGAGTTACGTTGTGGAAGGGAGAGCATACCAAGAATGAGAGCAGTGTTCGCTGTATCTATCACAGTGTAAAAGAAATTCTTGCCGCAGTAACTGCCAGTGCTCCAAGAGTGCTATATGAGTGGAGATAAAGCCTCGTCGTTGCTATGGTAACGGCGTCTCACTCGCAGCAAAATGGCGTACGCTGATCTTCCTGGCAACGTTTAACATGCATTACTAGCTGTCCTGGCTGACGAACTCCTTACAACAGAAGATGAAAAGGAAGCTGCAGTGGTTATGGTGGCACAGAGAGGTGAAATGCAATGGAAACACTTATATGTGTTTGTTTGGGCCGCCATGTTTGCTGATGGCGTCATCACAGCACGAAGGCGCTCCACCTCTCAAAGCCGGGAGCCAGCGGACGTGCCGAGTTGGTAACTCATGCTGCCGCATCACGCGTCTGAGAGCACTTGGGACGTTCCGAGGGTCCCGATTCCCTCTATCAAATGCAGCCCAGGAGTGTTTCTAGGGGTGGCACTAATTTTATATGGATTTTTGAATAGTACGGGGGTCCTGAGTCCCTAACCCCCGTACTATTTGAGGGGCGACTGTATATATGTCATGATGTATGAGCCAAAGAAAATGTATGGATTTTATTTTTAAGCAGCCGGCATATTTTTGTGACTTGGACAACATAAATATAGGTGAATGTAATCCCCCAAACTCTTATAATCTATATTGAGTGATAAATAGGGAAGTTTTTCTCCTGATGCACGATTGAGGACAGGACTGTGGAAGCACAATCAAGGTAGCCATGCATAGCTGTTCAGCTTGTGCTAAACAAGACAATGATGAAAATCATGAGAAATATTCTAATGAAATGTTCCATTGCAGCTGAGGAAAGAGCCAGCGCATGAAGAGGCCAACCGACTGTATGTGATGATTGAGCCCCTGAAACGTGAGATATTAGAGGCTTTCTCTAATGTCAGGATGGGACGCCACCACCAGGCCATCTTGCTGCTCAAGAACATAATTGAGGTGAGGATTATTAGCACCTCAGCTACACTAAATTTAGGATCTAACTAAGTGAATGTCTAATAATGAATGGAATTTCTCCTCAGATACTTAGGATAATTTTTGTAATATGTGATATTTGTACCAATTTGCATCCCCAATTCTTATTCTAATTTACATATAGTCATAGATTAGTCTCTGAAAACTTTGTATAGAAAATTAGCTATTTTATGGCATCTGTGGCTTGAATTCTGGTCTGACTTCCCTCATTCCAATGCACCAGAAACTAAATTAGTGTTCATCAGTCACCTCAGAGTTTGAAAATGATAGGGGGGGACTTCGTGGTGCAGTGGTTAGCACACTCGGCTCACAACCGAGAGAGCCCGGGTTCAATTCCTGGGCGGAGTGGAAAAATTTGGGCAGCTTTTCCGATACCCTACGCCCCTGTCCACCCAGCAGTGAATGGGTACCAGGTATTAATCGGGGGTTGTGTTCCGTCTCCTGGGATCTGTTCCCTTCTCCTGTAATTCCTTCCCCTCCTGTCTCTCCGGCATATGACCACAGATGTTGCACCGACTAAACAAAACTTTCCAACTTTTCCTACAGTTGTGCACTGAGTTTTGCACTGAATCAGAACCATTGTAATCACCATTAAACTCAAACCTGCAAAACTATATGCATTGACATCATGGGAAATAAGCTACCACATTTTGTGGCGTATAACGCGCACCATTTTCACATAAAAAATGCCTGAAAGTTTACCCCGGCACATTATACGCCAAAGGTCCAATTTTTTTTTTTTTATTATTATTCTTTGGGGTGTTTTAACCCTTGGAGTACGGGTGGCGATATATTTCTCTGGATGGTGTGCACGGGAAAAATTTAGACATTTAAAAGAGGTGGAAATGTGTCTTTCTTCTTTGCAATAATTGTATACAGTCACCCCCCGCCGTTCGCGGTCTCACCCATCGCGGTTTCGCGTATTCGCGGTCAACTAATTGTGACCCCCGCTCTGTGCCCCAGTTCAGCGTATCTGTGGATGCATTGACGCTAAATAGGAAGGCAGAGAGAGGAGGGAGGAGGCAGAGGAGGGAAGGAGAGAGGAGGAGGAAGGCAGAGGAGGAGGAGGGAGGAGGAGGGGAAGGGAGAGGAGGAGGCGGGGCAACGGACGTTAAGGCGGTGTCACACTAGCACTTTTTCCGTCGATTTTTCATCGTTCCGCATGAACTTATCGCATGAATTTGTCAGACGATCAGGATCGTTTCCGCCTGCAAATTTCCGCCTTTGTTTACATTTCCAAGACCAAGACCGAGACTTTCCGCGTGGCTTCAACCTGTCTCAAACGCTCTCCTGCAATGACAGCCTTCCTCATCCTGGTGTCACTTCTGGCAATGAGAGGTGTCACTAACTCCAGAAGTCTGTGGTACTGGCTCTTGTCCAACCTGATCCAATTCTTCAGAGTCTCATGATCCTCTAAACTCAGCTCTTTTAACAGCCTGTGGTCCACACTTTCTCTTTCGACAGGCCAACCATGGCGCATCCATGCACGCTTTTGGCTTGTTTAGCTCGTCTAAGTCTCACAAGACACAGTATTAGGTTCAGAGCAGCGTATCTTTGCCGCAGCGTGGACGCCATGTTTGTTTACATTCCCATGGTCTGGGCCGACGGAAAGTTTCAGCCGAAACACCGATTGTGTGTGACAGGCAGCCAAGATATCGCGATTTTCAGAAAAGCAGCGGAAAAAGTTGTGGAAAAAGTGCTAGTGTGACACCGCCTTTAGGTTGCTCCTGAGTGACGTCACGGTTAGACTGTGACGTCATGCTTTCCTATTGGCCAGCAGCTCACTCAGGGACGACTGCTATTGGTCGAGATTTTCTCATAGCAACATTATCCTAAAAAAAAAAAAAAAAAAAAATTCACGCGCCGCCACACTGCAGTGTTGCCAGATTGGGCTACTTATCGCAAATTGGGCTACTTTTGGGAACGAAAAAAACATGTTTTATATGACGTGTCAGAGGTGACTTCCCCAAATGCATATTTTCCCATAGGGTTATAGTCCCGCCGTTCGCGGTTTCGCGCATCGCGCCGAAGTCCGGGAACGAAATATCCGCGAACGGCGGGGGATGACTGTATTCATCTAGTATATATGGTGGTGTAATAAAACTTCTCTCATAATAATAATAAAAAGTTATGACAGCCGAAAACATTGCGTATTTTCTCGTGGCCGTGACATGTCGCGTGGAAGCACCCCCCCCCCCCCACACACACACACAAACACTCTCTCTCTCTCTCTCTCTCTCTCTCTCTCTCTCTCTCTCTCTCTCTCTCTCTCTCTCTCTCTCTCTCTCTCTCTCTCTCTCTCTCTCTCTCTCTCTCTCTCTCTCTCTCTCTCTCTCTCTGTCAATGTCACTACCATAGCAGTCATCAGAGTCACTGTCACTTTGATTCTCCCGTGCTCTACTTCCGCCTGGAGCAGAGGAACTGCTTGATGTGTCATGAGACATGACAGATGTATTCCAAACAAAAGTGGAAAATGATCCGTGGCCTACGGTAGGCTGCACGCTGAGACGAATGAGAGTGTGTATGGGTGCCAGATGCCTCCACCATTCTTCTGAGTCAAGAACTGCTGGTATATTTGAAACGTAGGGAGCGTAGTGTGTTATAATTATATATATGATCCCCGTACGGGTGGGGCGTGTGGTAGCGCACTTGTATATACGATCGCCGTAATGTAAGGGTTAATTTTTTTTTTTCCGTCTTGTCCAATAACAAAGGCAAACTTACCTTCATTATTGTTTATGATCCATCGTAGTCCATAGCTGTCTTATAATATGTTACCATAGAATACAGGGCGATCAAATAATTACTATAAAAAAATGAAATCAGTGGAGGATCGCCCATGCCTTGTTATCCTGCATTTCCGTCGGGCGCCGACCTGACCCGGCTGCCACTTGCATTGTTTTGATGACTAAGGAGCACTGTTGCCAATTCGAGCATTAAGCTACATAAAAAATCATATTGGAAAAAAATATCCATGTGTTCATTATTAATTATTAATATTAGTGAGATTAATGGGGTAAATATGATATCAGAAACTGTACATCATGAGTCTTGTACGAGGAGTTATTTCACGCAACACCAGCCCGGCCGCCATTTGCATTGTTTGAAAACCACACAAGCACACCCACACAACAAACAGCTGCATGCCGCGTGTCACCAGAACCGTGTGAATTGTGCCTTGCCTAGTTGTCTGTCATAACCTACGAGTGATGGTGGGAATAATATGCTAATTATGATCTCAGAAGCTGTGCATCATCAGTATGTTTACGGGGATGTATTTCTCACAACACCAGCCCGGCCGCCATTTTCATTGCTTTACTCAAGGACACTTGTCAATTCAAGCAGTAAAGATTACACCAAAAATATATAAATTTCGGGAAACTGTACATTGTCAATGTTCTTAACCGTACATATTTCTGAGCATTTTAAGAACTTTTTTTTTTGTCCAAAATTGTTGTCTTAAGTTTGGGGTGTGCGTTATATGCCGCAAAATATGGCAATCAATGCCCAGAGCTCCCCTCCCTTGGCTAGCAGGCTTGCCAGGCTGAGGGAGTTGATCCCCCTGGACTCTTCCCAGCTGGTAGCCAGCAGTCTCCTGCATGTGACCATTGGGGATGTTGTTGGAAGGTTTGGACTTGTGCTGGTCAAGCTTGGTGATCTCGGCCTTGGCATTGGTGCCAGCCATGGAGGCCTTGACGGGGAGGCTGGCAGGAGCCATGGGTAGGGGTGGCATTGACATTCTAGTGGTGGCTGAGGCAGCCAAGGAGGGCAGCAGTGACCGTGACAGTGACAGTATCATGGGTCATACCATGTGCTGGGGGCCAGCTGAGTGGTGGGAAGCAGGGGCCGGATTCATCAAACCATTTACCAGACCTCTCATTGTAAGTTTTTTGATAACTGCCCATTACATGAATCAGTCTTCAGCAAGAACTTACCTCTGGTAAGGCCAAAATTTACCACTGCTCTGAGCATCCCTAAATGAGTTACCAGAGGTCTTGTAAGCTGGGTAAACACTGCCACCTCAGGATTATTCTGCCATCTAACTGCTTGTATCCGTTATTTCTGAACATGACAATGCAGTTATGGTTATCCTCCTAGTTATAGGAGTATGATAATGATGGAAATAAGTGGAGAGACTGGTGCAGTGTATGAGTAGCCACAGCGGCGATGAGTTATCCTCATTTTTCTTTTTCTACTCATACCTGTTCCATAGCTTTAGACAGAAATATCCGAGTGATAAGCTTAGGAGTGTCTGGAATCTACAAACATGAGTTACCACTGTGAAAAGACTGCTGAGTATTTCAAATTTAACAGCACAGCAGTGGGACAGTTATGGCTGGCAGCCGTCAATATGAGTCATAGGTGATGTTTTTTACTAGAATGACCGTGGCTTTGATCTGTGACATTATAGGCCATAATACACCACCTCTGTTTGACCCCTGGGAAGGATAAGCAGCTTATTCCTGGTGAAGTTTGACAGCTTTATCTTACAGGGATCACTCATCACTACAGGGGTTGCCAGCCTTTGAGTAGTTCTTTATGGAATGTAAGAATGTGAACAAACAAGCAGAAAATATGTAATGATAGATTTTTATACTTTATTGCAGATATACAGCTCTTGTGTAAGCTATAGTAAAATACATCTTATTGAGGGAGTGCACTGGTTGTTATTCATTGAAGGAAGGTACAGGCTTGACCTTAACGGCCTCCATATAGCCTCTGTCCTCACCCGGGGAGGTTGGGAAATAAAAAAAAGAACAGTGGAACAAACAGGATGCTCGTATACCAAGTCACCGGTCTTAAACCAAGGCATTTTTTTGTGGGATTTTTTGCTCATAAATCAAAACACTCATAAGCTAAGGCACTCGTAAACTGAGGTTTGACTGTATAAAGATCATGGTCAGCAGGAGTGCAATGGCATGTTCTCTACTTATCATGCCAAGATGATGCTTTTAATATAACTTGTTAAGGAACAAGAATATAATTTCAGTTTAATGTTAGAGACATTTACTTCTTTCTATCATTTCTCAAACAATTTCATCATGTTACCTGTGATATGTTCACAACCTGCCCTGAAGAAGGTTTAGAAAAGTCAAAATGTTTGCATGTGCATTGATCAAAACTTGCATTGTTTTGAAAATTGGGTATTTGAAACTGAAGATACAGGGAAGGAAGTTTTATAGAGAATTAATGAATATATTCTTAAAGTTGCTCTGAAGGATATCAAAAATATGTGAAAGTGTATTAAAATTTATTATGAGAATAGTTTTATGGTTGTGAAATACAGCGAGACACTTGTAGCTCATCTTTTATTTATGTAATTACTTGTAGCATTCCTTTGACTTATCATTCCCACACACAGAGGTGCCCGTGGGATGCTTCTCTCCGAGAGTTGCGGGTAGAGGCCTACCAAGCAGTGGGAGACATTATGAATGCCATCGCTGATGTGCGAGTTACCACCAAGTTAGTGCAGGACAACACTCATGGCTACCTGAGGCTAGCACGTCTCTACTATTCTATTGGGGATGTGGAACAGTCTCTCAGGTGAGTGTGCTGACTAATACTTATTTTTATTTTTGTAAGTTTACAGTACTTTCTCGAGTTTCGCGCTTGCTTCATTCCGAAGGCGTAGTGCTAACCTCGAGGATCGCGAAACTTGGGGTATTGATAACACTGAAAAAGCGCTTATTCATTCCGACCCGTGGAGAAGCTGACATTTTTTCCCCTTTTCACTCCCTTGTTATCTCAAAATACCTACCTTGGAATAAGGAAGAAAATGGGAAGAGAGAACGGGTTGTTTTGAAGCCGCTTGTGATTCGCTGGGGGTCTGATGACGTCATCACCGGCGTTCACCCAATCAGCGGCCTCACTGCCTTAAGGTGGTGTCACGCTGGCCATTTTCCTTCAATCGTTGGGGCTGCAGGCAACTCCTGTATGCCCAACCGGGACCGAGTTGTAGGCTGTCCGTAAGCTGGTGTCACACTGGGCCTTTTTCCTCTCACCGCGTTGGCAGCAGCTTGGGCAACTGGCAACTCCAACTTTTCCGGGTGTGCGTCACACACAGCCAAGGTCGGTTGCCCGTATCCACATCCACAATATAAACAAAGCACTTGCCCTGTATCGACATGGCGTCGTCTGCTAAAGTAAGGGTTGTCGTGGCTTGTGCTGCTGTTACCCAAGTTATGGACTTGTTGCTGCAGTTAAATAGAAGGAAAAATGGTTGTGGGTGTGGCTTGCCTGTGGTTCCTCCGTGCCATTAGTTCTCGTTGTCACCACTGCACGTGCGCAGCCACCCCACCCATCTAGACTCTGCCCACATAAACATGTGGATCGAGTAACAACAAACACAAATTTATAAAATTTATAAACTATTGATTAAAATGGAGGAAGTAGGCAATGAGGAGTTACTACTAAGAGAAGGAAGAAGTGTCAGCAATGTGCGAGGGCACAGTAAAAAGTTGAGGAAGGGAAGATGCTTGAGAGACATAAAGAAATATAGCTTCCCGCAAAGAAACCTGGAGTTTGGAACAGACTAAGTGAGGATGTAGTATTGGCGAAGAGTCATGTCCTCCTCCTCCTCTCTTCTGTTTATCCACACTTTCCTTTTCCATTGCATCACACTAGTCATTATGTAAATCAATCAGAATTTGTACCTTCTGCGTATACTGTGCAGGGGTAACTTTTTGGCACATTCTGGGTGAAAAAAAAGTTAACGTTACACGCCGCAAAATACGGTATAGTTCATTTTTGGTATGTCTGGGAACTATTGTGTCAAACAGAGGTGTTTTGGGTGTTGGTTGTGTACCAGTAACAATAACCCCTAGGCCTACCAAAACCTAACAATCGTTGTATAAGACGCAGGGTGATTTTTCCAATCTTTTTTGGAAAAAAAGTGTCATTTGGCAGGAAATATGGCATATGTTACCAGGCTACCAGTGAAAGCCAAATCCGTTCCAATCTCAGCGGACGGGTCAACGATAATTTTAACTAGAATCTCGATATCTGGGCGGGTAGGAAAGTTTTGGGCCCTGGAACTGATAAATTTGATGTTTTGAATATGATAATTTGGCAACGCTGATCAGTGCGCATGCCGTGTTGTGCACTAAAAGGGTTCATGAGTTCTCACCCACCACAGGCTCAAGGGTCAATAGTACAGAGTTGAGCACCACGGCTATGTACAGTTAACCCAGTAGCAGCGGGGATCATGTTTCTTAATGGTCCCTCTAAGCGAGAAAAATGAGAAAAAAAATAATCCCTCACACAAACCATTTCATAATATATATCAAAGCATTTGTGATCAGATTATGTATCATCTATTTTTTGGGGGGTTAAATCATGGCACAAATTTGGCCCGTCGCTGCTACGATTCTAGGACCAAAGTACGTATGGAAATAGTTCTTATGCATAAAGTTCGTACGCAATTGTTCGTAAGCAAATGTTCGTAAGGGATAAAGTTCGTTTGAAAATAGTACGTACGCAAAAGTTTGTACGCTAAAGTTTGTATGCAGATGTTCGTATGGTATAAAATGCATTATGTAAAATATTATTAACGACAAAAGTTAAATCGGGACAAGTTTGTATAGAAAAAGTTAGTATGGAAATATTTAGTATGAAATTGTTAGTAAGCAAAAAGTTAAATGCATAAATGTTCATCAGGAAAAAGTTCATCTGACAAAAATACGTTAGTAAATGTTAAATGCACGCTAAAGTTAAATATACAGATGTTTGTATGGTATAAAGTATGTATGCAAAGTATTCGTAATGACAAAAGTTCGTCGGGACAATAGTTCGTATAGAAAAAAAAATCATATGCAAATATTCGTACGCAAATGTTCGTCAGGGATAAAATTCTTCTGGGCAAAGTAGTACGTATGGAAAAGTTCGTAAGTATGTTTGTATGGTAATAAGTCGCTATTGCTACATGAAGTTTTTCTATACGAACTTTTGTCTGAAACCCATGAAAAATGGGGGGGGTGTCACTGAGAGCCGACCCTGCCGACAACCACCACCACCACCACCACCACCCGCTTCGCCTCCGCCACCGACAACCAACATCATAACCTTGCACTCTGCGCCGCCGCCTTCCCGTTAACGCAAAATAATATACATTGAGCACACGGGCATGATGAGCCACTGCCTCCAGGTATTATTTCAAGAATAAAGATCTTGTCGCCCAGTACCTTAAGTTTTTTACTGGACGACTGCTTTTTCACCACTGGGACACCTTTTGGTCGCCCAGTTAGGTTAAAAAATGCACACACACACACACACCTCTCTCTCTCTCTCTCTCTCTCTCTCTCTCTCTCTCTCTCTCTCTAGCTATATATGAACTATTTCCATACGTAATTTGGTCCTAGAATCAAACGAACTTTATCCTACGAATTATTGCCATACAAAGTTTTTTTTTCTATACCATACGAACTTTATCTCTGACGAATATTTGCGTATGAACACTTGCGAACGAACATTTGCATACAAACTTTTTCCATACGAACTTTTACGTGTACGAACATTTTTCTAACGAACATTTAACTTTACGATTTTCTTTCCATTACGAACTTATGACATGACGAACTTTATACCCTACGTACTTTAGGCAAACGAACTTTTCCAACGAATTATTGCCATACGAAGTTTTTCTATACGAACTTGTGTCCGGAACCCCGCTGCTGCACGGTAAAGCCACAAATTTGGCCCGTCGCTGCTACCGGGTTAATAGCAAATACTACCAACTACCTTTTTTTACTAATTTCCTCCTGTTTTTAATATAATGTAGGCTTGTATTGATGTTTACATTCTTAGTTTATATAGCAAGCCTCATTGCAGAATACTTATAATTCTCACACTACATTGCAGTGAGATTCGGGAGTGTCTTAAACTGGACCCTGACCACAAGGAATGCTTCCAGTTATACAAGAAGGTTAAAAAGGTGAATAAGTTCAACGGTGATGCTCAGGAACACATGAATAACAAGGAATATGAAGAATGTATTGCATCAGCCAAGAAGGTAAGAAGGGGAACCTTAGACTTTCTTTTCAACCCTTAGATGGGTTTTGAAGGGGAACCTTAGACTTTCTTTTCAACCCTTAGATGATGGGTTTTGAAGGGGAACCTTAGACTTTCTTTTCAACCCTTAGATGATGGGTTTTGAAGGGGAATCTTAGACTTTCTTTTCAACCCTTAGATGATGGGTTTTGAAGGGGAACCTTAGACTTTCTTTTCAACCTTTAGATGATGGGTTTTGAAGGGGAACCTTAGACTTTCTTTTCAACCCTTAGATGATGGGTTTTGAAGGGGAATCTTAGACTTTCTTTTCAACCCTTAGATGATGGGTTTTGAAGGGGAACCTTAGACTTTCTTTTCAACCCTTAGATGATGGGTTTTGAAGGGGAATCTTAGACTTTCTTTTGAACCCTTAGATAATGGGTTTTGAAGGGGAACCTTAGACTTTCTTTTCAACCTTTAGATGATGGGTTTTGAAGGGGAACCTTAGACTTTCTTTTCAACCTTTAGATAATGGGTTTTGAAGGGGAACCTTAGACTTTCTTTTCAACCTCTAGATAATGGGTTTTGAAGGGGAATCTTAGACTTTCTTTTCAACCTTTAGATAATGGGTTTTGAAGGGGAACCTTAGACTTTCTTTTCAACCCTTAGATGATGGGTTTTGAAGGGGAACCTTAGACTTTCTTTTCAACCTCTAGATGATGGGTTTTGTTATCGGAAAAGAAAGTTTCGGGTAGAAGAATAATAGCTAGTGAAATGTACAGTTTATTACAATATACTTTACTCAAGGATACGAGATTATTGACCCAGTAGCAGCGGGGATCATGTTTCTTAATGGTCCCTCCAAGCGAGAAAAATGAGAAAAAATCACCCCTCACACAAACCATTTCATAATATATATCAAAGCATTTGTGAACAGATTATGTATCATCTATTTTGGGGAGTTTATATGATGGCACAAATTTGGCCCGCCGCTGCTACACGGTAAAGCCACAAATTTGGCCCGTCGCTGCTACACGGTAAAGTCACAAATTTGGCCCGTCGCTGCTACACGGTAAAGCCACAAATTTGGCCCGTCGCTGCTACATGGTAAAGCCACAAATTTGGCCCATCGCTGCTACATGGTAAAGCCACAAATTTGGCCCATCACTGCTACATGGTAAAGCCACAAATTTGGCCCATCGCTGCTACATGGTAAAGCCACAAATTTGGCCCATCGCTGCTACATGGTAAAGCCACAAATTTGGCCCGCTGCTGCTACATGGTAAAGCCACAAATTTGGCCCGCTGCTGCTACATGGTAAAGCCACAAATTTGGCCCGTTGCTGCTACATGGTAAAGCCACAAATTTGGCCCATCACTGCTACATGGTAAAGCCACAAATTTGGCCCATCACTGCTACATGGTAAAGCCACAAATTTGGCCCGTCGCTGCTACCGGGTTAAGATGCCAGATGGTATACATATGGCAGCTCCTGAGAGCAAGTTAACCACCAGTTTTCTTTCCCATCAGTAGATATATCTAACTTCCATTTGAAGCTTTCAGTTGTGTTTGGCTCACCTATATGTCTAGTCAGTATGTTCCACTCGTCCACCACTCTGTTCATGAACCATTTCTTGGCTGTTTCCTTCCTGAGCCTGAATATGGCCAATTATAACCTGATGCTGTGCATTCTTATACGTTTTTAATATAAGTACAGTGGACATCCCAAATACATGAGGCAGCATAAGTGTTTGGGTACTAAAAAACTTGTGTACTGGGAATACATATTCTGATGGGAAAATTATGACATGGGTAGCTCCACCCTGACTAACTGGCATTTTTTGTAACTTTGAAACTTCATAAAGGGAAACTTTTTAAGATATATTTTACATTAAGATATATTTTACAGCATACGGTCAGTCCTCGATTTAAAGGACTAAATGGGAAATCAACTAGTGTTCCCAGAAACAGTCTGTTGCTTGGTAATAGATTAAGGTTCATACTGTATTTTTACTGACATCGAAGATGCACTTTTTTTCTCAAAGTAAGACTAGCAAAAAAAATAGCATGCATCTTGGATGCCAAAGGATGCGTTACCCTTAAGGTGCTGTCACACGGAGGTTTTCTGGTGTCTTTTATTGACATCCAGCCGCCGGTACCGGTGGCAAGGAGCGCTCTTCCTATCACACGCGCAACAGATGTTTTCGGCCTCAGCACAGATCAAAACAACCTGGATGCTAAACATATATCGAGTACATATATATAAAAAAAAAGGGTTTACCAGGCATTACAGGTCCCATGTTGAGATACTCCTTCAGAGCTTCTGCTAATTTCTTGAAAACTTCTCGCTACATATTTCTCTTCAAATAGTTTTCATCCCTGGTGTCCCACAGACACTTGTTTTCCCGATAGAGCTCACAGAGGGTGGCAAGAGCGTCCTTGGACCAAATAATTTGCTCCATGGCCAGACAACGCCGCCCCACACAACACCTGAAAGTGTAAACAAAGACGCCAGTACTGGCTTCAAGATGACGATAATTGGCGTCTCGTGACGTGTCTAGCCACCAATGCTGCCATCAAAATGCCTGTATTGGTGGCTATATGCCAGTAAAGTTGCCCGTGTGATAGCATCTTTAGGCCTAACCTAGGCCTATAAGAAGTGTATAGATATAAGATGTTGAAGGCCTCTGACCACACCCCACGTCACATCCTGCCACCACACCTGACATCACACCCAGCCACACCACACCTGACATCACACCCAGCCACACCACACCACACATCACACCCAGCCACACCACACCACACATCACACCCAGCCACACCACACCCCACATCACACCCAGCCACACCAAACTACACATCACATCCAGCCACACCAAGCCACACTGCACTACAGTAGGTACACTCAGCAACACTACGCCACCCTGCTGTGTTGCACCATACACAGAATACAACATCACCTCCCACATATGAATACCAGTAGTGTTCTGCTGCATCAAACTTTTCCATTATGAACAATCCTGGACCATATACCAGATTTTTGCTTGATAGTGCCATGCATTCTGCAGTAATAATGCTGATTCAATCAACAAAGCATTCCTTGCTTGATATTTCAGAAAACAAAGTAGCCTCAAAGTGACCAACCTTGCCCAACCAACATCACCAACACTATAACCAAGAATCCGACTGGCCAATGATGGCGTACAGACCGTCTTCTTCCTTTCCAATACTTGTACGAGGCAAGTCAGCAGACAGTCATTCACACGGCCAACCTAACTCACCTGTCCTTTAAAAAATATGAATGAATTAGAATGGAGAATAGTGTGCAGTGTAAATAACTTTTGCAAAAAGGATAGACAAGGAGAGATTCAGCCTGAACTGATTTGTTGAGAATAAATAAGACATCCAGGTCTCAAAAAGGACAGGCCTGGCAGCCCTGTGTAACTGAGCACAGAGCAGCCTAGCTCAGTACTGAAGCGGGAGTGGAAAAGCATACGAGTCTAAGGCTCTTCGTCTCATCAGCTCTCCTCCTCCTACTGATAGTCTTCTACCTCTTAAATTCCGTCGCGATGTTGCATCTCTTTCTATCTTGTATCGATATTTTCATGCTGACTGCTCTTCTGAACTTGCTAACTGCATGCCTCCCCCCTCCCGCAGCCCCGCTGCACATGACTTTCTACTCATGCTCATCCCTATACTGTCCAAACCCCTTATGCAAGAGTTAACCAGCATCTTCACTCTTTCATCTCTCATGCTGGTAAACTCTGGAACAATCTTCCTTCATCTGTATTTCCTCCTGCCTACGACTTGAACTCTTTCAAGAGGAGGGTATCAGGACACCTCCTCCTCCTGAAATTGACCTCTCTTTCGGCCACATCTTTGGATTCTTTTTGGGAGCAGCGAATAGCGGGCTTTTTCATTATTATTGTTTACTTTTTTTGTGCCCTTGAGCTGTCTCCTTTGATGTAAAAAAAAAAAAAAAAATACAGGAATCAAATTTGTTGGGTACAGGATGTATCACATGTTGATGGGTTCTTCTGCTATGATATCGTCCATTGATTTATATCATTGAACTATAGATATATTTGTGCCTAACATCACTAAATATTACATTTCCACAAAAAATCCACGTTAAATCTATTCCCATAGAAAGGCCCCATAAATTGCTTGCTTCAAGTGTCCTCCCACAAGAGCTCCCACAAAAATTTATTTCACCCATAAATATGTGGATACAGGTAACTCTTGATTTACGCGAGTATTGTGTCCTTGAAGAGGTCGTGTAAATCAAAAACAATGTAAATCAAACAAGAGGTAGGTTTGTACCTTTATTGCCTACTGTATCACTCTGACTCCTCTCCCTCTCGTGGTTCCTCCTCTGGCTGCCCTTCCCCTCATTGTAGCACAGCAGCGAGGGTGGTGTTGTTGTTGAGTAGCGTGGCAGCGTGGGTACTGTATTGTTGTTCAAGTGGCATGCAGGAAGAACTGAGCTCAGCTGTGTGGCCGCGACGCCGTGTGAGTCCAGTTGCGTGAGACATCTGGTGGCCACTCCATAAAATATTGCGAATAAGTGGAAAAAAACGTGTAAATTAAACATTTATTTGGATTTTGGACCCTGCGTTATTTAAAAAACCTGTAAACCAAACTCGCGTACATCGAGAGTTACCTGTACTTCCCACAAATGGGCGGCACTGTCCCTAGAAGAGCACCCAGGTACAGGGGCAGTGCCGGATTTACCAAGTGCGGGGCCTGTAGCAGATTGATTTGATGTACAGATAATGACCGGGAAGTAATTGAATATTTTATAGATTTGATCTACATTCTACAACAACAAAAACAAAAACAACAAAAGTCTAATGTAATGTTTTATTTGCAAGGAGAAATATAAAATAAAAACTTCAAACAATGACATTCAAAGGTCTTTTCGACGCATTTTGATCTCTGCAAATTTGGCAATTATTTCAGAGGAGTTCAGTGACTTCAGAACGTCATTTTCAACATTCAGAAGAGTTAAATAGTGTAGCCGCTCTTGCCCCATCGTGTTTCGTAGGTAGTTTTTAATCAACTTCATTTTTGAAAATGATCTCTCTCCAGTACAATTAGTTACCATCATACATAGATAAATGCGTAACAAATTGTCAATGTTAGGAAACGTGGTATCAATATTGTTTTCTTTAATCAAAGTGAAATAGTTGAGTTCTGGAGAGGAGCAATCAACACCAATGTGCTTTACAAATTCTGAAAACTGAGGTAGTTCATCTTTCAATCCGTCTTCCAAATCATGGGGATATGCTTCTAAAAGTCTGTCAGCACTTTCTTGGATCTGCGCAGGTGTTAGGTCATGCAGATTTCGCAAAAAACTAAACCGTGTGTTCAATTGAGTGTATGCCTTGACGTTGCTCCAGCGCAGATAGTAGGCTGTCCATTACTGCAAGAAAAACTTCCACCGGAATCGGTCTTTAGGTGATTGATTATCTATTGCATCTGGAACTGAACGGCCACTGCCTACATCCTCATCGCGCCTTCGATTTGAGCAATTCTTCTTGTTCTTGTTGGTCGGTAATCCTGCACTTGAGTCAGGTTCTGCGCCTCTGACTCAAACGTATCAATTGTTCTCTGAAATTCTGTAGAGATCCTGCCAAAGAGGCACACAATGCTGAAGCAATGTTGAGATCTTGCTGCTTTGCTTGAAGAGGCTTGAGTTGCCTGGGCGCTCCAGTAAGCTATTCCAAACAACCACTAAGATTCCAGTTTCCAACAACTCCATTTTCTCGAGGAGTCCATTTGCCTGCTGTCGACATTCTGCCTTTTGCTCTTGGTCATTCATAAGTTTCTCCAGTGCCTCCTTTATAAAGGAAAACACTCTTTAATAACCTTAATGGCATCAGCTCTTGCGGACCACCGTGTTGCAGAGAGCCTCTTTAGCACTCCACCACCTGCACGCTCCAGAATGGACCACCGGTGTGTTGAAGCAGCAAAGAATACATAGATATTTTCAACAAAGTCAAAGAACTGAACTACTTCTGGACACGCTTGTGCAGCGCATACACCAACTAAATTCAACGAATGAGCATAGCATGGAACATATTCTGCAGCAGCACCAAATTTTTCTTTGACAAGTGCCTGTACTCCATTATATTTCCCGCTCATGTTGGACGCGTTGTCGTAACTCTGTCCACGACAATCGGCAAGATTGATACCCTTCTCACTGGTGTACTGTACGAGGCTGTCGAAAATCTGCTGAGCAGTATGGCCTTCCATTGGCAGAAATGCCAGAAACCTTTCCACAGGCCCTGTTGGCTTGACATATCTTACTGTGAAACAAAGCTGGTCCGTGTGAGTAATGTCCGGGTTGAATCTATTGTTATGGAAAAGTATTTAGCTTCTTTCAGTTCACTGACGATTGTATCTTCAGCTGCTTTTCCCAATATCTCGACTACCTCTTCGCAAATGGTCTTTGATAAGTAGGAAGTGTGCCCTTTTCCACGGTTCGCATGCATCTTGATGTGTTGGCACAAGAATGGATCTACAGTTGCAAGAAGCTCCAACAGTCCCAAATAGTTTCCGTTGCTAGGAGACCCTACTGTTTCATCTGTTCCTCTGACGGCCAACCCTCTGTCACACAAGAACTTTATGACATTTATGAGCCTCTCAGTAGGGAACCCCAGTATTTCTTCTCGTCCTCAAGTTGTTTCGTCAGGGCAGCATCAATTTTTCTCCATCTTTTCGGAGATTGATCAGGTACAGGACCGCAGCTTTGTGCCTCGAACTTAACTTCGTGTCTCTCAATGAGCAACTGTGCATTTTCCAGTCATTGAAACCTTCACAAAATACGTGCAATTCAGTGTTTGATGAGGCTTCTAGTTTGCAGATAAAACAGTACAAATTGCCTTTGGTCTCGCTGTAGCATAACCACTCCCTAAGCCGCTTTTCATTTGTGGTTTTATGTACATGAGTAAAATATTGCTTTTACAATATCTATTGCAACCTTCAGCCCCATAGAATCTCTTTGATTTGGTAAAGTCACTGTTCATGTGTTGACATTCTGAGCTGCCTCTTGCTGCCCATTTCCTTTTTGTTCATATGTAAGAATTAAAGGCCACTCCCCAAATCATTGGATTGAGCTGCCAGATCTGGAATGATAGGTGTTGGTGAGTAGCAAGGCTGTTGAGTTTCTATTGCCTTGGTTGGTTCCTGTTGTTCTTGCTCTGTAGTACTTGAGCTTGAGCAAGGCTGCTGAAGTTCCAGCATAGTATCATCATCATAAGTAGTTGAACCAACAGCAGATGGTGACGTAGTAGAAAAAACGTTGTGAGTTTAGGCATTTTTGCAGTAATTTCTGTTGCTCTTCTGATGCCTCTCTCTTTCTTCTGGCTTTCTCTGCTCCGGAAGATATTTCCTTCCCATATCTCTGGCTCGTGAAGTCATTGTGAAGTCAGTCCTAAACAGTGCTTAAACAAGCACAAAAAGGGGAGGACACACTGGTCACCCCCACAGAGCTTCACACAGCTCAAAACACCACCAAAAAATAAACAGAGTAGTCCCCAGGGCCTGTCTTGCTCCTTCAAGGAAAACAACGGCGGGACACTCTCTCAACACCCACAGGTCATACCCCCAGGTCCACTCCACCAACACCAAAAAAAAACACAGGACCATCAGGAGAGAAAATAACAGCAACACACTCCTCCTTCTACTCCTCCCTCGGACTCCAAACACTCCTCACAGACTATGTACACACACAAAAGAAAATAAACACTGGCTTTAACTGGTGTAGGGCAAGACTCAGCCACTACAGGCCCTCTCAAAATAAAAATAAAACACACCAATCTCACTCACACACAGACAGACAGACAGTCAGCACCCTCATGGTGCCCAAGAACAAAGGGAGGTCAAGCAGCCCCCTTAAGGCCTCACAAAAAGCCTATACAGTGCAAACAACAAGCACTCAAATAAGGGAGGATCTCTATCACTCCCAGTACCCCTAAGGGCAACTGCTGGCGTCAACACGCCCTTAGCAGCTCTCACTCCAAACTATTAACCGCCACCCACGGTTGACTTATACTCCCATCAACACAGGGGAGGAGAGACACCACCATCAACAAGGGCCAAAACTCCCCCAAATACTACTGTGTATGAGGCCTCAGCCAGCTTGTGTCACTGTTTACTGAGGGAAAAAGCACACAAAGGCAAGAAAGCCCCACAACATTTACGTTAAGATTCCCCACAACAGTAAAGCAGAGAGCACAAGCCATACACGTCTATCTAGAGTGGTGGTAAGCGCGTCTCTGCCTGCCAGGCCTCTGCCTAGCTCGCTGCTCCCTCGCGGGTAGCCACATCGTGACATTACTTCACTTTCCTTCTTGCTCTCTCAATACACTCGCTACTAATTAGGTTCTATCATCACACACAGCCAAACACTTCTACACAACCCTCAACACTCTTACGCACTTCAAATCCCCCAACAACACTACACAGCCACTAAACAGTTCACAAATTATCATACGCAGCATCCCACTTACACTCCCTATCCTCCTCCAACGCTGTCGCCTTTACAACTTCGTCATAAGGACTCACCTCACTAGCTACTCAACAAACACACCCTCCTCATCACCCACTCTCTCATCATCAACTACACACAATCCCCACCACTATTCAACTCCCGTAAACAACCTACAATACATACATGAAGGGTGCGAAGGGATGAAGGACCGGGGTCCCTAGTCCCCCTCACGGGCCTCACGACAGCCCGCGACAGCACACACACAAAGAAATATTTTCTTCCACATAACAAGTCCCCAATTGTTACAATTTATTTATTTATTTATTTATTTATTTATTTATTTATTTATTTATTTTTTTTTGCTCAACCAAGCGCGGGGCCCTTGTGAAGCGCGGGGCCCGTAGCAGCTGCTACATCTGCTACTATGTTAATCCAGCACTGTACAGGGGGGTCGCCTGATATGCGAACTTGGGATATGCGAACCACCTCATATGTGACCTCCTTCCTCCCTCCCTCCCCCCCTTGGGGGGTGGAGCACGTGGGAGCGGTGACTTGACTCGGTAGTAAGAGAAAAGTTTTTTTTTCATTCATTTCATGTTCCCGACTTCGCTAACATCCATTTCCTACCAAATAATGAACTTGCTGTTACTCACTTCCCGAAGGAAGGGAAATAAACAATGGCGCAATCTGGCAACTCTACTCTGTGAGACGGCTCCACGTGTTCTCTTCATCAGTACGTCTAAAGCAGCCATTGCTCTCACAAGCTGTGTCTGTGCTGTGTGCAAGCTAGCCTGTGGGCTATTGTTGTTGCTGTTGTTGTTATTATGGCGCCTCCAAAGAACTCGAAAAAGCAGTTTATTACATTGGAAACTAAGTTAAAAAAATGTGGCTGACCGCCCATATACCATTATTTACATGCTTTTTAAGGTTCCTAATATGCGAATTTGCGATATGCGAGGCTTTGAACCGCCCATATTCTCGCATATTAGACGACCCCCCTGTACTTTACAAAACAATTGATCATGTAGAGGAGCCCGAGGCAGAGACATTTTTACCCACTCTGACTCTTGCCAAAAATACCAGATAACTCTGATTCTGACTCAACACACCTGCATGTATATATGACACATGGAGAGAGAGAGAGAGAGAGAGAGAGAGAGAGAGAGAGAGAGAGAGAGAGAAAAAAAAACATACAATACAGAACACGTGTGTACACAGTGACACGAGTGGAGTGCGTACACACATGTATTCTGTTTTTTTTTTTTTTTTTTTTTTTTTTTTTTTGTGTATATATATTTTTATAGTTTATGTAGTTATTTTTTATATAGATTTTATTCTGCCCTTTGAATAGGCAGCACATGGCAGTGCACCTTTGGGTCTGTAAATAGTATATATGTATCTATGTTTAAATGAGAGAGAGAGAGAGAGAGAGAGAGAGAGAGAGAGAGAGAGAGAGAGAGAGAGAGAGAGAGAGAGAGAGAGAGAGACTGCTTAGCTTACCTCACATAAAAAATGCATTCGAGAGGATGCATTCATGACTTATATAAATGGTCTTAACCTGGTAGCAGCGATGGGCCAAATTTGTGGCTTTACTGTGTAGCAGCGATGGGCCACATTTGTGCCATGATATAAACCCCCCAAAATAGATGATGCACAATCAGATTGTCGTACTCAGCCGCATATATTTCCCGACTTCCTACCATATCGTTATTTGTGTGGTTACGACAGTCTTGGAGTGGTGGCTGAGTGGTAGCGTGCTGGGCCCACATTCACCGCGTGATGGACGACACGGGTTCGAATCCCCACGCTACCACCTAGGATTTTTCAGTTACCGCCGAGTGGCTTAAAACTACCCACATGCTGTCCTGAAGACCACCCATCAACCCGGACTCCTGAGGAAACCGTCCAAGTTAATCAAGAAGGAGTTCCGGGGGGCAGCATGAGCTAAGAGAAGATGGCGCCACTATAAACACTTGCCTGCACCATGACGGGCTGGGGCTGACTACCATCCAGGCCCCTCAAGAGAGCCTACTTGCACTATCGCCGTTCACGTAAAAAAAAGAAAAAAAAAGAAAAGAAAAAAAAGAAAAAGAAACCCATCAATATTTAACAGTTTTAACGCTAACTTTAATTTCCTGTTGTTATGTGTGTGTTTACAACAGTCTTGGAGCCTAAAAATGATGAATGTAATGTTCAGTGTACCACAATTTAGCAACGTTGGCACCAACCCTCAAATCAAAGTGCCATAAACACCTACATCACTCAAGTGTACTAACGCAATAGTAAAGTCATAATTAGACAGGAACTATTTGTATGAAAAACACTTTGGGCGGAGTGGAAAAATTTGGGCGGCTTTTCCAATACCCTACGCCCCTGTCCACCCAGCAGTGAATGGGTACCAGGTATTAATCGGGGGTTGTGTCCCGTCTCCTGGGATCTGTTCCCTTCTCCTATAATTCCTTCCCCTTCTGTCTCTCTCCGGCATATGACCACAGATGTTGCGCCGACTAAACCAAACTTTCCAACTTTCCAACACTTCTAGGCTATAAATATGAAATAATAAAATGAAAAACAATAACAAAAAAAGTTCAGCACACAACCAATGTTCATCGCCGTTTCTTCCTTTTCCAGTCATTTCACAATGTCTAATTTCACTTCCATTGTGATTTCTTTCCTCTTTTTTGAAGCACTGCCATCAGAAGAGTCTGCCTTATGCTTGGGAGACATAATGAAGGCCAAGAGTCGATGGGGGGCTTCGTGGTGCAGTGGTTAGCACACTCGGCTCACAACTGAGAGAGCCCGGGTTCGATTCCCGGGCGGAGTGGAAAAATTTGGGCAGCTTTTCCGATATCCTATGCCCCTGTCCACCCAGTAATGAATGGGTACCAGGTATTAATCGGGGGTTGTGTCCTGTCTCCTGGGGTCTGTTCCCTTCTCCTATAATTCCATCCCCTTCTGTCTCTGCGGCATATGACCACAGATGTTGTGCCGACTAAACCAAACTTTCCAACTTTCAAGATTTGAGATTCTACTGTATGTGCCTTTATCAATGTCTACTATTCAATGTACACTTATCAAATTTTGTAACATTTAATTAATGAATTGTGTTTGAAAACAATTTTTATATCTTAAAAACCTATTTTGGATGAAAAATATTAACAAAAATCAACAGAAAATATCACAAAAATGTAATCGATTTAGTTA
Organism: Eriocheir sinensis; assembly: GCF_024679095.1. Taxonomy (NCBI): domain Eukaryota; kingdom Metazoa; phylum Arthropoda; class Malacostraca; order Decapoda; family Varunidae; genus Eriocheir; species Eriocheir sinensis. Next base: position 20,806,309 of record NC_066514.1, on the reverse strand, counting down.
TAAAATTTAAAAAAATTAACTTAGCACAAAAAAACTTACCTGATCGAGAGAAACGGGTGTGATTTTCGGATTCAGCGGTGCAAATTTGTCCTGAATCAGTTGAAAAAACTTAGACAACTTACTTTTTTTTTTAACCCAGTGTAATCATTAACCGTGTAGCAGTGATGGGCCAAATTTGTGGCTTTACCGTGTAGCAGCGACAGGCCAAATTTGTGGCTTTACCGTGTAGCAGTGACGGGCCAAATTTGTGGCTTTACCGTGTAGCAGTGACGGGCCAAATTTGTGGCTTTACCGTGTAGCAGTGACGGGCCAAATTTGTGGCTTTACCGTGTAGCAGCGACAGGCCAAATTTGTGGCTTTACTGTGTAGCAGCGACGGGCCAAATTTGTGGCTTTACCATGTAGCAGCGACAGGCCAAATTTGTGGCTTTACCGTGTAGCAGCGACGGGCCAAATTTGTGGCTTTACTGTGTAGCAGCGACGGGCCAAATTTGTGGCTTTACCGTGTAGCAGCGACGGGCCAAATGTGTGGCTTTACCGTGTAGCAGCGACGGGCCAAATTTGTGGCTTTACCGTGTAGCAGCGACGGGCCAAATGTGTGGCTTTACCGTGTAGCAGCGACGGGCCAAATTTGTGGCTTTACCGTGTAGCAGTGACGGGCCAAATTTGTGGCTTTACCGTGTAGCAGCGACGGGCCAAATTTGTGGCTTTACCGTGTAGCAGTGACGGGCCAAATTTGTGCCATGATATACATCCCCCAAAATAGATGATGCATAAATTGATCACAAATGCTTTGATATATATTATGATATGGTTTGTGTGAGTGATGATTTTTTCTCATTTTTCTTGCTTAGAGGGACCATTAAGAAACATGATCCCCGCTGCTACTGGGTTAAGGTATTATTTATCTCTTTCCCTTTTCCCTAATCCATGATGCTCGCTTCCTATCCAGCATTTTTCTCTATTCCTTCTACTGGAATATTAACCCAATTGAACTGTATATTAATGTTACTGATTTTCCTCCCAGATTGTGAGGGAAGAGCCAGAGGAGCAGGAAGTACATTTCTTGGCCTTTGATAAACTATGTCAGTGCAACACCCATGTATCACCCACTGAGGCGGTGACTTTCTGCCAGAAGGCGCTCAACATTAAGGAGGAGCCAAGGCTGTACTGTGAAATGGCAGATGCTAACATTGCCAATGAAATGTTTGATGAAGGTGAGTTAGTAGTGGACAGGCCTTGGGAGGTAAATACTGAAAGATGATACACCGGGTATTCGATATATGCGAGTTTGAAATATGCGAATTCGCTTATATGTGACTAACTTAAATGTGCCAAGTATTCGTTTTATGCAAGAAAAATTCGCTATAATGTGAGTAGCATTGCTGGTGTGACTGGTTGGTGAGGTATGGTGGCCAACTCGCACTAGAGGGCTGCGAGTTCAAATGTTTTCCCGCACTTTCCTCGCCTATAATTAACCTTTTCCTTCCTCTGATCCTAAAGTTAATCCACAGGTAGGTAATTATCAGCTCACATCTGTACTAATGTGCTTTATTGTTGCTTTAGTGCTTTATTATTGTGAAACGGTGCCGGAATAAATAGTGTTCGAAAACGGGTAGTGGAACATAACTCCCTATAATTAATGGGATGATAGGTTCGATATATGCGAATTCACATTATGCAAGCTCTTTGCAGAACCTAACCCTTGCATATAATGAAAACCTGGTGTATTATAAAGAAAGCATAGGTAAATGGTGAGATGACAGATACTAACATTCCGTCCAAATGCATGAGGAAGGGTATTTTAAAATGGACAAGCCCTCTTGGGGGAGATAAGGAAAGGTGAATATTCTAAATAAACAACTGAAGCAATATATAAGGGCTTCAGGAAAGGTTTATGGAGAAAAGGAGGAGATTGTATCATGTTTTTGTAGATCTAGAGAAGGCATTTGACAGAGTACCAAGGGAAATTATAAGATGGGCATTGAGAAGGCAAAGAGTACCAGAAAGATTGCTTGATATGGTGATTGGACCATATTAACCCGGTAGCAGCGGGATCATGTTTCTTAATGGTCCTTCCAAGCGAGAAAAATGAGAAAAAATCACCCCTCACACAAAGCATTTCATAATATATATCAAAGCATTTGTGATCAGATTATGTATCAACTATTTTGGGAGGATTATATCATGGCACAAATTTGGCCCATCGCTGCTTTTTTTTATATTTTTTTTTTATTTATTTATTTATTTTTTTTACGTTGTTGCCTATTGCGCCGGTAGGCATCTTCCCGGTGGGGCCTGATGGTCGGCCCAAGGCTTCTTCCAGGTGGGGCCTGATGGTCGGCCCAGCCCGTTCTGGCACAGGCGAGTGTTTATAGTGGCGCCATCTTGCATTGGCTCATGCTGCCCCCCGGAACTCGTTCTTGATTCACTTGGATGGCTTCCTCTAGAATCCGGGTTGATGGGTGGTCTTCAGGACAGCATGTGGGTAGTTTTAAGCCACTCGGCGGTGACTGAAAAATCCGAGTGGTAGCGTGAGGATTCGAACCCGCGTCGTCCATCACGCGGCGAATGTGGGTCCAGTACGCTATCACTTCGGCCACCGCCTACACGGTAAAGCCACAAAATTAGCCCGTCACTGCTACCGGGTGAAGGTACAAAATCGAGAATGAAAACAGTGGTGGGAACATCAGATGTGTTTGAAATTGGAGTGGGGGTTCAACAGGGATCTGCCCTTAGCCCACTCTTGTTTATACCAGTAATGGAGGAGGCAACAAAGGAAGCAAGAGGAGAGGCACCATGGGAGCTGTTGCATGCAGATGACTTGGTAATAAATGCAGAGGCAGCAGAAGAAGTGAAGGAAAAGTTTAATAAATGGAAGGAAGGAATGGAGGAGAGGTTTAAAAATTCATATGGAAAAAACAAAGTACATGGTGACTGGAAAAGAAGCAAGAGAAAAGATTAAATCAGGAAAATATTAATGTGGATGGTGTGGGGAGGGAGTAGGTGTAAATTCTGTCTTGTGTACATGTTGCAGGCAGTGGTGCCACCATAGATGCTCAGGCCTCAGAAATGTAAGAGGAGTGCAGAATTTTACATGCCCAGCTTGTGTAGGGAGACAGCAAGGACAAGAAACTGAGAGGGATGAACTAGAGGAGGAAAGCTGGATGAGGTAGAACATTTCTGTTATTTGGGAGATGTTCTGGACTGTGAGGCAGGAGTGGAGAGGACAGTGGGAGCGAGAGTGGCAGCAGCGTGGTTAAAGTGGAGGGAGGTGGCCGGTCTACTCGTGAATTGTAGCGTACCTCTAAAGAGCAGAGCAGGGGTGTACCAAGCGTGCATTAGATCAGTGATGTTGTATGGAGCAGAAACATGGGCGCTAACTAGAAAATTGATGGAGGTATCGAGAGCAAGTGATCGCAGAATGGTGAGGTGTATGGCGGGGATCAGGTGGCAAGATAGGGTGTCCAGTGCTGATGTAGCTAACAGATGTGGAGTAGAGGACCTGGAAACAGTGCTCAGAAGGGAAAGACTCCGATGGTTTGGACATGTAAAGAGAGCAGGAGCGGATACAGTGCTGGAAGTTTTGGAGAGATTGGAAGTAGAAGGAAGGAAACCATTTGGTAGAACTAGGAAAACGTGGAGAAGGTGTGTACAGGAAGACTTGGCATTGATGGGATTGGATGAGCATCAGGCAGAAGACAGAGTAGAATGGAGGAGAGACATAAAGCGTCCAGCCGCTGAGGGAGAGTGAAAATGGATGTTAAACGAAATGATGCTGATGATGATGATTGTAGGAAAACTAGTGTAATTATTTGGGAGTAAGCTAGCAAGCAGAAGAGGAAGTCTGATTGGTGACATAAAACCTGATCAGATTTTATTTGGTTGAAAATATTGTCCATTAACCCGGTAGCAGCGACGGGCCAAATTTGTGGCTTTACCGTGTAGCAGTGACGGGCCAAATTTGTGGCGTTACCGTGTAGTAGCGACGGGCCAAATTTGTGGCTTTACCGTGTAGCAGCGACGGGCCAAATTTGTGGCTTTACCGTGTAGCAGCGACGGTCCAAATTTGTGGCTTTACCGTGTAGCAGTGACGGGCCAAATTTGTGGCTTTACCGTGTAGTAGCGACGGGCCAAATTTGTGCCATGATATAAATCCCCAAAAATAGATAATACATAATCTGATCACAAATGCTTTGATATACATTATGAAATGGTTTGTGTGAGGGGTGATTTTTTCTCATTTTTCTCGCTTGGAGGGACCATTAAGAAACATGATCCCCGCTGCTACCGGGTTAATGTGTTATGATTGGAGTATTGGCATGGGAAGAGAATACCAGTTGACCTTATTATATATACTGTATGATTTTAGAGGATTTAAAATCTTTTCTTACAATTGATAGCCACACACTTAGTGGTATTTGTATTACCATAATTAGTATATAAATCATTTTAATATGGTGATAATGATGATGATACTCACATTATATCAGCACTGTGGGACGCTTTTACAGTCGTTTTGTTTGTTTTGATTGTTACCAATGGCGGCGATCGACGCTATAGTTTTCCACGTGAAACTGGCCGATGGGGTAGTGGCGGCTGCAGAGGATGCGAGAGGTGTTGAGAGTGTGTGGTAAGGTGCGGGGCTAGGCTAACCCCGCAGCCGCCACTACCCCATCGGCCAGTTTTAAGTAGAAATTCTATAACGTCGATCGCCGCCATTGGTAACGATGAAAACAAACAAAATGACTGTGAAAGCTGCCCTTGGTGATTCCTCTTCTCTGTACAGAATGGGAAATGGAGTTTTGATGATAATTTTTTTCACAGCTGTGAGGTACTTCCAGAAGGCTCTAGATATTGATGAAAGTCTACAGAGGGCAAAAGAAGGTCTAGAAAGAGCACAAAAGCTGAAGAAGCAAGCGGGTAAACGTGACTACTACAAGATTTTAGGAGTCAGAAGGACGGCCAACAAGAAGGAAATCACCAAAGCATACAGGTAAGAAGAGGCTGGATAATACATGACACTCGGCTCACAACCGAGAGAGCCCGAGTTCGATTCCCGGGTGGAGTGGAAACATTTGGGCGGCTTTTTCGATACCCTACGCCCCTGTCCACCCAGCAGTGAATGGGTACCAGGTATCAATCGGGGGTTGTGTCCCGTCTCCTGGGATCTGTTCCTTTCTCCTATAATTCCTTCCCCTCCTGTCTCTCTCCGGCATATGTCCACAGATGTTGCGCCGACTAAACAAAACTTTCTTTACATGATAGTTGCTGCATCTATGTTTAATTGAAAAGTAAAATGAGTCCATTAACCCCTTGACTGTGGATTTCCTACAGTCAAACCTCACCAAGCTACAGGAATGGAAAAAAAACTGGCTGCTACAATTCAATGAAGAAAAATGTAAAGTCCTGCACCTTGGGAGGGGATATCCAGCACACCAATACCACATGGGAAACACTCCACTATCCACCACAGAGACAGAGAAAGACCTGGGAGTGTATGTTACCAGGCTACCAGTGAAGGGATATCCAGCACACCAATACCACATGGGAAACACTCCACTATCCACCACAGAGACAGAGAAAGACATGGGAGTGTATGTTACCAGGCTACCAGTGAAGGGATATCCAGCACACCAATACCACATGGGAAACACTCCACTATCCACCACAGAGGCAGAGAAAGACATGGGAGTGTATGTTACCAGGCTACCAGTGAAGGGATATCCAGCACACCAATACCACATGGGAAACACTCCACTATCCACCACAGAGGCAGAGAAAGACATGGGAGTGTATGTTACCAGGCTACCAGTGAAGGGATATCCAGCACACCAATACCACATGGCTAACACTCCACTATCCACCACAGAGGCAGAGAAAGACATGGGAGTGTATGTTACCAGGCTACCAGTGAAGGGATATCCAGCACACCAATACCACATGGGAAACACTCCACTATCCACCACAGAGGCAGAGAAAGACATGGGAGTGTATGTTACCAGGCTACCAGTGAAGGGATATCCAGCACACCAATACCACATGGGAAACACTCCACTATCCACCACAGAGGCAGAGAAAGACATGGGAGTGTATGTTACCAGGCTACCAGTTAAGGGATATCCAGCACACCAATACCACATGGGAAACACTGCACTATCCACCACAGAGGCAGAGAAAGACATGGGAGTGTATGTTACCAGGCAACCAGTGAAGGGATATCCAGCACACCAATACCACATGGGAAACACTCCACTATCCACCACAGAGGCAGAGAAAGACATGGGAGTGTATGTTACCAGGCTACCAGTGAAGGGATATCCAGCACACCAATACCACATGGCTAACACTCCACTATCCACCACAGAGGCAGAGAAAGACATGGGAGTGTATGTTACCGGGCTACCAGTGAAGGGATATCCAGCACACCAATACCACATGGGAAACACTCCACTATCCACCACAGAGACAGAGAAAGACATGGGAGTGTATTTTGCAGGGCTACCAGTGAAGGGATATCCAGCACACCAATACCATATGGGAAACACTCCACTACCCACCACAGAGTCAGAGAAAGACATGGGAGTGCATGTTACCAGGCTACCAGTGAAGGGATATCCAGCACACCAATACCACATGGCTAACACTCCACTATCCACCACAGAGGCAGAGAAAGACATGGGAGTGTATGTTACCAGGCTACCAGTGAAGGGATATCCAGCACACCAATACCACATGGCTAACACTCCACTATCCACCACAGAGGCAGAGAAAGACATGGGAGTGTATGTTACCGGGCTACCAGTGAAGGGATATCCAGCACACCAATACCACATGGGAAACACTCCACTATCCACCACAGAGGCAGAGAAAGACATGGGAGTGTATGTTACCAGGCTACCAGTGAAGGGATATCCAGCACACCAATACCACATGGGAAACACTCCACTATCCACCACAGAGGCAGAGAAAGACATTGGAGTGTATGTTACCAGGCTACCAGTGAAGGGATATCCAGCACACCAATACCACATGGGAAACACTCCACTATCCACCACAGAGGCAGAGAAAGACATGGGTGTTTGTTACCAGGCTACCAGTGAAGGGATATCCAGCACACCAATACCACATGGGAAACACTCCACTATCCACCACAGAGGCAGAGAAAGACATGGGAGTGTATGTTACCAGGCTACCAGTGAAGGGATATCCAGCACACCAATACCACATGGGAAACACTCCACTATCCACCACAGAGGCAGAGAAAGACATGGGAGTGTATGTTACCAGGCTACCAGTGAAGGGATATCCAGCACACCAATACCACATGGGAAACACTCCACTATCCACCACAGAGGCAGAGAAAGACATTGGAGTGTATGTTACCAGGCTACCAGTGAAGGGATATCCAGCACACCAATACCACATGGGAAACACTCCACTATCCACCACAGAGGCAGAGAAAGACATGGGAGTGTATGTTACCAGGCTACCAGTGAAGGGATATCCAGCACACCAATACCACATGGGAAACACTCCACTATCCACCACAGAGGCAGAGAAAGACATGGGAGTGTATGTTACCAGGCTACCAGTGAAGGGATATCCAGCACACCAATACCACATGGGAAACACTCCACTATCCACCACAGAGACAGAGAAAGACATGGGAGTGTATGTTACCAGGCTACCAGTGAAGGGATATCCAGCACACCAATACCACATAGCAAACACTCCACTATCCACCACAGAGACAGAGAAAGACATGGGAGTGTATGTTACCAGGCTACCAGTGAAGGGATATCCAGCACACCAATACCATATGGCTAACACTCCACTATCCACCACAGAGGCAGAGAAAGACATGGGAGTGTATGTTACCGGGCTACCAGTAAAAGTCAAATCTGTGCCAATCGCAGCGGACGGGCTAATGCACACTCTCAAGACAAATATGTACAGTAGTCCCACGGTAAACACATATTTTATGCACATTTTCTGTTATCACGGTTCAGCATGAAAAGGAATGTGAAATAATCTTTTGTTTATAATGGATGATAACTATTATATAAAGCGTTAGTATTTATAATAATCATATTTTAACCCGGTAGCAGCGGGGATCATGTTTCTTAACCCCTTCACTACGGCCGGGCCAAAGCAGCTCCCTGCGTCATATCTGAGATCGCCGCGCGCGCCAAATTTCAAATGTTGCCTTTGAATATTACAAGTTTTCAGCCACAAACTCAACACAATCATAATGTATTATATATAAAAAACATGCAGAATTAAATGGTGCACATAAAGAAACTCACTATGGTCGGGCCAAAACAGCGCCCCGCGCCGTATCCGGGATGGCTGTGTTTACCAAATTTCAAATGTCGCTATTGAATATAACAAGTTTTCAGCCATAAACTCAACATAATCATCATGTAATATATATGAAAACATGCAGAATTAAATGGTGCACATAGAGAACATAAATTAATTGATAATTTTGAGATGTAAGCATAAATATAGATAAAATAACTCGTATATTGGCTAAAGCGAGCCAGGATGCAGTATGCGCATCCTCGGATATGGTACAGGGCACGCAAGGACGCAGTATACATGTCCTCGTGTTGAAGGGGTTAGTGATCCCTCTAAGCGAGAAAAATGAGAAAAAAAAATCATCACTTACACAAACCATTTCATAATATATAGCAAAGCATTTGTGATCAGATTATGTATCATCTATTTTTGGGGGTTTATATCATGGCACAAATTTGGCCCGTCACTGCTACACAGTAAAGGCACAAATTTGGCCCGTCGCTGCTACACAGTAAAGCCACAAATTTGGCCCGTTGCTGCTACACAGTAAAGCCACAAATTTGGCCCATCGCTGCTACACAGTAAAGCCACAAATTTGGCCCGTTGCTGCTACACAGTAAAGCCACAAATTTGGCCCATCGCTGCTACACAGTAAAGCCACAAATTTGGCCCGTCGCTGCTACCGGGTTAATAAATAAAAATCACAAATTAATAGAAACTGGCAACTGTGGGTGCATTTGGTTCACTTGGTTAGGTGCACAACTCCCTCAGGGGGGGGAAGGGGGTTGAGCCAGACTGGACCATGGATCAGCTGGGCACAACAAATATGACTGCCAAAAACAACAGCTCTTCCACAATGCTTAGTACTTAATACTTCACAATACTTTAGGAGCAGAAAGTAGCGGGCTTTTTTTTCCTTATCGTATTTTTTGGTTGTTTTAACGCCCTTGCACTGTCTCCTCTGCGTTAAAAAAAAGAATGCCCCCTCCCCCAACACAACTTTTTTTTTTTTTTACAGCAGTGGAAGCAGGTCAAGGGCAATACAGAGAAAGTGTAGAGAGTAAAGCCTGCTATCCACTGCTCCTATGAAAGAAAAAAGTAGAAGTGGCCAAAAGAGAGGTCAATTTCAGGAGGGGAGGTGTCTCAATACTCTCCTCTTAACCCGTAAACTGCGCCAGACATCTCAAGATAGTTAGCCTGCGCCAGACATCTTAAGATGACGCATGTTCCAAGGTGGATATTTATATTTCCCGCGATGCCAAAGTATATTCCAATGAACCTTGTGTGGCAACATCATCCCTCTTTTGCACCATGTTGTCACCATCGTCATATTAGTTGCTCTTTAGCAGCCATGGAGAGTAGAAGTATGTCATCTACTGATGCTAACCAGTCTCATATTGCTCCTGCGGTCGTGAGCGTGGGGGAGGCATGGGAGGGGGTAAAAAGAAATTATTGGTAAAGAGAAAGATCGCAGTAGACAAATCTGAAAGAGACAGTGATTCAGATTGTATTCAGCCATCAGATTCAGCTGGTCTGAGGAAGTGTGGCAAGCGTGAGCATGATTCTGGCTCTCAGGGTCACAGACGCGCTGCCAGGCAGTCTACTCTGCCACCGACACCAACAAAATTTTTACCAATGCTAGTAGACCCTGATGAATCACTGTCATCTCTGTCTGATGATCCAGAGTGGCAGAAAGATGAGGAAAATGACAGTGGGGGTATAGGAGAACACTCAGCTAATGATCTGAGTGAGGGAGGGGTGTCAGCTGGTGTGGGAGAGGAGGGGGAGGCAGAGGGAGAGCAGGAGCCTCAGAGACGCGAGACAACGCGTGTGACTCATATCCTCTTGATAATGATGCACAAGAGGTTGATTATTGAAATTGACAAAGTGATGTTTCCTGTGATATATTTTGTTTGTTGTAACTGGAATGAATAATTAGTGGCAAGAGAATGTTCAGACGTGACTGTGCCGTGTGTCACCTTCCCTCTGCCACCGTCCTGTCTACCCCGTCACTACCAGCGCTCCCAAGGTTGCCTCATATCCACAACCTTTATCCCGCCATCATTGCCACATCAAGTGAATTATTATTTTTTTTGCACTATTTGGTGGTCAACATGTCTCTCTTGGGTGTTGTAATACTAAAAATTGTTTTCCAGCAGGTTATTGTTTTGCCATTTATTGCGCACCCAGGAGCTATTCCCGAATCTCAATTGCGCAGTTTATGGGTTAAAAGAAGTCAAGCCATGGCAGGAGGAAATAAAGATGAAGGAAGGTTGTTTCAGAGTTTACCAGTGTGTGGGATGAAAGAATGGAGATGCTGGTTAACTCTTGCATAAGGGGTTCGGACAGCACAGGGATGAGCTATAGTAGAAAGTAGAGTGCTGTAGGGCTGCAGGAACGGGGAAGGCATGTAGTTAGCAAGTTCAGAAGAGCAGTCGGCATGAAAATATAGCTGGCGGAATTTAACCCGGTAGCAGCGACGGGCCAAATTTTTGGCTTTACCGTGTAGCAGCGACGGGCCAAATTTGTGCCATGATATAACATCCCCAAAATAGATGATACATAATCTAATCACAAATGCTTTGATATATAATATGAAATGGTTTGTGTGAGGGGTGATTTTTCTCGCTTGGAGGGACCATTAAGAAACATGATCCCTGCTGCTACCGGGTTAAGAGGTAGAAAACTGTCGGTAAGAGGAGAGAAGTTGATGAGACGAAGAGCCTCAGACTATACTTTCTCCCAGAGAGCCGGGTGTGTGGAGCCCCCCACACGTGAGATGCATACTCAATATAAGGCCGGACAAGGGCTCTGTATATGGAAAGTTTCTGGGAGGGAGAAAAGAACTGGCCAAGACAATACAGAATGCCCGACTTCGAATAAGCTGATTTAACAAGAGATGTGAAGTTTCCAGTTGAGATTTTGAGTTAAGGATAGACCGAGGATGTTTAGTGTAGAAGGTGACAGCTGAGTGTTGTCGAAGAATAGGGGATAGGAGTTTGGAAGATTGTGTCGAGTTGATAGGTGGAGAAATTGAGTTTTTGAGATGTTGAAGGACACCAAGTTATTTTTGCTCCAATTGGAAATGATAGTAAGGTCTGAGGTTAAGCGTTCTGTGGCCTCCAGCCTGGAGTCTTCTATCTAAAGAAGTTGAGTAATGCAGAGTAGAGTCATCGGCATAAGAATGGATAGGACAGTTTGTTTTGAAAAGATCATCAATGAACAACAGAGAGTGGGTGATAGGACAGAGCCCTGTGGAACACCACTGTTGATAGGTTTAGGGAAAGAACAGTGACCGTCTACCACAGCAGAGATAGATCAGCCCGAAAGGAAACTGGAGATAAGGGTACAGAGAGAAGGATAGAATCTGTTGGAGGGTAGTTTGGTAAGCAAATATTTGTGCCAGACCATATGTGGCATTTTATATGTCTAAGGCAACAGCAAAAGTTTCACCAAAAAGCCTCAGGGAGGATGACCAAGAGTCAGTTAGGAAGGCAAGATCACCAGTAGAACACCTTTTGCAGAACCCATACTGGCGATCAGAAAGGTCAGAAGTGGATAGATGCTTAACCCGTAAACTGCTCTAGGGCTGTGGCGAGCTATCCTTGTGATGCGGCAGTGTTAAAAAAAGGTCGTGATTACAGTATCGGTAAAGATAGCATCCCTCCTTTCCTTTCCTGTTTCCTGTTTAGCTGACGACATTAATCCATATAAAAAAAAATGCTTCCTTGAAAAGCCAATATAATTTTCATCCATATCAAATAACTTGAGTGATAAAAAATAACTTCAGCCATCCCTCAAATAGTACAGTTTCCAATGGTTCGGTTTTATGTGGATTTTCATAGATTTTTTTAGGATTTTTAAATTTCCCGACAAGCAGGAAATTTAAAAATCCCAAAAAGATCTTCCATGACAACCGTATAAAACCAAAACTGAACTATTGGAAACCGTACTATTTGAGGGATGACCATAAAAAAGCTACCTTCTTTCTGGCGGGGAGGGGCCATTCATCATTCATGTTGGAGGGTCATGCATCGCCGGTCTAGCACAGTTTTTTGTGCTATCAACATTTGTTTCACTAACGGCTGTGTATGTAAATTATCTCCATAATGAATTCTCTCCAACAGGTCACTAGCCCAGAAATGGCATCCTGATCACTACAGTGGAGAAGAGAAGAAAAAGGCAGAAAAAATGTTCATTGATATTGCTGCAGCCAAGGAAGTTCTAACAGATGAGGGTAAGTTAAAGTTGTCACTGTAGTCTGTGTTGTTCCATGTGTCCACTCGTGAATGTATACATGGGCACCTGCACATTGTTGGTTCGTGAGTCTCTGAAGATCAACTTTTTATTTTTAGTGATATATTTGAATGTTTATGTATGCAAAGAACCCTCAAGCCCTCTTCTATAAACCATAAACATGCTGATTTGCATTGATAATATACCATACAAATATATGAAAGACAAGCTTGTATCAAACATTATAGTCAGATCATACTCAAACATTTTATAGCCTTTCAAATATCTAGAATTCATCTCATTGCTGGGGGTGGAGGGCTTCATGGTGCAGTGGTTAGCACACTCAGCTCACAACCGAGAGAGCCCGGGTTCGATTCCCGGGCGGAGTGGAAAAATTTGGGCGGCTTTTCCGATACCCTACGCCCCTGTCCACCCAGCAGTGAATGGGTACCAGGTATTAATTGGGGGTTGTGTCCCATCTTTTGGAATCTCTTGCCTCCTCATATAATTCCTTCCCCTTCTGTCTCTCTCCGGCATATGACCACAGATGTTGCGCCGACTAAACCAAACTTTCCAACTTTCTCATTGCTTGCATATAAAATAACATCTGGCTCTGCATGTCCCTATACATAAAGAATTTTGATCAGGTATTGCATGTTAAATATGTGGGTAATATTTGAAATAGCCTAGCAAAACATTCAGCAGTTATTATTTATTTTCAAGTTATTTTGAATAATAATCGTTATTTACATACATTCAGTAGATTATTAAAATACCCTTTATTTGCACTTGCAGAGCCATATGTCTTTTAATGTACAGGTAACTCTCAATTTACGTGAGTATTGTATCCTTGAAGAGGTCGCGTAAAACAAAAACAATGTAAATCAAACAAGAAGTAGGTTTCTATTGAAAAATAGATATTCACTTCATTCAGTGGAGAGAGAGAGAGAGAGAGAGAGAGAGAGAGAGAGAGAGAGAGAGAGAGAGAGAGAGAGAGAGAGAATATCCATATCACCGAGATATCCACTCAGGCACTCAGTCTCAGCCTCACTCGTGTGAGGAAGAAATGAGGGACACCATGAGCGACTGTCTGGTATTGGTACCAGTACCAAGCCGTCTGCTACCGGTACCAAGCAATCTGGTACTGGTAACGTACCTTATAGCTGGTACCGTTAGTACCGGTACTGGTACCAGTACCTGCCCACCCCTATTGTTGAGTAGCGTGGCAGCGTGGGTACTGTATTGTTGTTCAAGTGGTGCACGGGAAGAACTGAGCTCAGCTGCGTGGCCGCGGCGCCGTGTGAGTCCAGTTGCGTGAGACATCTGGTGGCCACTCCATAAAATATTGCGTACAGTAGAGCCCCACTTAGCGTGAGATCAATTAGCGTGAACTGCAATTAGCGCGAGCCACCATCTACCAAGGAAAAAATTAATTAGCGCAAAAGCCTTAGTTAGCGCGAGCAGCCACTACGACTGAATTTTGAAAATTGCGCCAAGCCGCCATGATGCACGGTGGCCTGGGTGGCCTGCCTCACACCACAACACAGCCCCCCGCCACCACTTCCCACGTGGTGCCAGTCTCTCATGCTCTCTAACGTCATCCTGCCCCCCTTGGCCCCCCTCGGAGGCTGCTCGCCTCCTGCTGGGGGCGGTGCACACCTTGCTGCCCGTGTGGCGCCGCAGCAGCCACTGCCACACTCCGTGTCCTGGCCCCGCCGCCGCCTCCGCCGCCATCCTCGGGGGTGAGCTTCGCCGCGTCGGCACTGCGGGCCGTCACTATTACCTGCCGCGGCGGGGCAGATGAGGCAAGGCATCACTATTGATTGAGTGGACACCGTCACCGTAACACGCTTGATAATAATGAGTGTGATGTCTGCCTGGCTGGGCATGACGCCCACACACGCCCACACCCTGCCCGCCGAACCTTTGCTGGGGCCGAACTCTTGTCACACCCACTTGCTGCCGCCGCCGACACCTTGGGCCGCAAGAGTCACCATCACGGCTCGATAACTGATGACTGTGTATTTTGAGTAATTATCAAACCCAAAAGTCAGACCCACGTGTGCACCAAATAACTTTTTTCATATTGGTTACTTTATTCAATTCGTGCGAATTTAGTTAGCGCGACCGCATTCATCCACCTAATTCTCGCGCTAAATGGGGCTCTACTGTATAAGTGAAAAAACGTGTAAATTGAACATTTACTGGATTTTGGACCCCACGTTATTTCAAAAATGCGTAAACCAAACTCGCGTAAATTGAGAGTTCCCTGTACCTACAATGAGATGAATTATAGGCATTTGAAAAGACATAGATCATTCAGATATGATCTGATGATACTGTTTGATATAAGTTTGCCTGATGGACGAGCCTCCCATAACCCACTTAGCCAGGGGGGCACCTCTTTGGCCAACTGGACAAGGAGTGGCTCTCCCATTACGCTGGTCGCGGGTCCGATCCCCGGCGCCGGCAAACCTTTTCTTGTCTGGATTACTTTCTCGTGTGTTTCGCTACATGCTGTGGTCGTGTGGGAGTGTAGTAAGGAGTAAATCCTGGCATTTCAAATTCATGTGCTTGTATGGTATATTATCGATGCAAAGTGTTATGTTTGAGATTTATAAGGACAGTTTTTTTTTATACACATAAATGTTCAAATATATTATTGAAAAAATAGCTTGAATGTGTATCACAACAGTTGATTTTCAAATATTCACGAGCTGGAAATGCCTAGGTGCCACATCTATCAAAATTCCTGCTTTAACTCGGTAGCAGCGGGGATCATGTTTCTTAATGGTCCCTCCAAGCGAGAAAAATGAGAAATAATCACCCCTCACACAAACCATTTCATAATATATATCAAAGCACTTGTGATCAGATTATGTATCATTTATTTTGGGGGGTTTATATCACGGCACAAATTTGGCCCGTCGCTGCTGCATGGTTAAGCATTTATAATGGCTGTATGGCAATGTCACTTTGAGAGAAACCATGTAAGGAATTAGAGTACACTGATTTCCCCCCCCAGTGTTTCCCCCCCCGCCAGTGTGACCCCAAAACACAATTTTTACCAGACGTCCTTTACCCTACCATGCTCACCTGCACTATAACTTCCCCCACTCACTGATACATGGCATAACACTACTCCACAGACCAACTGTTCCTCATCATTTAACAATATTATTACAAATCACCTTTCCAAGCCAAAGAGAATGAATGACACTTGGAACACTATGCAACTGACTCCACTCTTTCAAGGGGCTTTGTGGTGCAGTGGTTAGCACACTCGGCTCACAACCGAGAGCCCGGGTTCGATTCCTGGGTGGAGTGGACAAATTTGGGCGTCTTTTCCGATACCCTACCCAGCAGTGAATGGGTACCAGGTATTAATCGGGGGTTGTGTCCCGTCTCCTGGGATCTGTTCCCTTCTATAATTCCTTCCCCTCCTGTCTCTCTCCGGCATATGGCCACAGATGTTGCGCCGACTAAACGAAACTTACCAACTTTCCACTCTTGCATCATCCCCAACAGAGATGCGTGCTAAGTTTGACAATGGCGAGGACCCGCTGGATCCTGAGCAGCAGCAAGGTGGACCTGGAGGCCACGGCTTCAACCCATTCCAGCACTTCCACTTCCACCACGGGGGCTTTCATGGTGGTGGCTTTCAGGGAGGGGGATTCAAATTCCACTTCAACTAGGGCTTTTCATAGTGTTTACATGAACTTGTATTTATTGAGTGTGCATGGAAGTGTGAGATAAAGTGAATGATTTGACAGTATTTGTTTTCTTTTGACATTTTAGTATGATGATGATGATGTATATATATTTTGGCAGAAAATTGCAAGTTCTCTCATTCTACACCAGCATCATGTCATGCATTTTGAAGTCATTGTAAATCAGGGATCATCTTTAGACTGCCATCTTTATGATTGACACTCAGTGCCTTGCAGATCAATCACTTACCTTTCATGAGTTTTTTTCCAGTAAATGAGGCATTAATTTCTTTACCTCTTAGAAGCTACAGTTTTTTCCCTGGAAATCATCTGAAATGGCTATGCTCAAACAGTGTGTCCTGAGGTGCTTCATTACCCTAAGAAACATGTCACTCCTTCAGAAGCAGTGGACTGTCATCTGGCCTGTATCTCAAGTTTAATTCACATTGACCATTCAAAAGCATCCTTGTTTCTTTTTTTATGCGAGTCATTAATGTAAATGTGCTGCTGTGCCCCGCCTGTGTGTCATCCTGCCAGGTTGGCTTGGGACGTGGTGGACAGCACCTCAGTGGAGTGTGCATGTGAATCATGCAATTTGTGATACTCAATTTACTATAATTTAAGGCATGTATATGAAAAGCTGAAGGTTATTATTGATCTCCTCCTTTCTTTTTACTTCTTTGTTAAACTGCTAACTCTGAATATTCTTCATAGTTCATGACTTACACTTGTTATGTAAATAAAAGGCACTCTAAATACATTAATTTGACCATTGATTTATTTCCTTGCCTGGGAAACTTCTTTCCATATAGAAGATAATGTAAGGTCCCAGCTTTTAGGTCAATAACCTGATCAGTGTGCCAGCCCCTGCATCTAGCAAGGACCATTGTCTGTGGTTTCTGCCACCAGGATGCCTCACCAACAAATTCATGCATGCTCAACACTGTTACATTTAATACCTTGTTCAAAATGTATATACCCAATGACATACCCTACCGACTTAATGTTTTGTTGACCCGTCCACTGCAATTGGCATGGGTTTGGCCTTCACTGGTAGCCTGGTAACATACACTCCCAGGTCTCTCTCTGCCTCTGCGGTGGATAGTGAAGTGTTTCCCATGTGGTGTTGGTATGCTGAATATCCCCTCCCATGGTGCAGGGCTTTACATTTTTCTTCATTAAATTGTAGCAGCTACTTTTTGTTCCATTCCTGTAGCTGGTGATGTCTTCTTGTAGGAAACCCGCAGTCATGGAGTTAACCCAGTAGCAGCGTGGAATCATGTTTCTTAATGGTCCCTCTAAGCGAGAAAAATGAGAAAAAATCATCACACACTAACTATTTCATAATATATATCAAAGTATTTGTGATCAGTTTATGTATCATCTATTTTGGGGGGTTAAAATCATGGCACAAATTTGGCCTGTCGCTGCTACACGGTAAAGCCACAAATTTGGCCCGTCGCTGCTGCACGGTAAAGCCACAAATTTGGCCCGTCGCTGCTGCACGGTAAAGCCACAAATTTGGCCCGTCGCTGCTATCAGGTTAAATTCAGCTGCAGTGTTGCATCTTTCTATCCTCTATTAATATTTTCACACTAACTACTCTTCTTAACTTGCTAACTTCCTATGTTTGTATTTCCCCCTGCCTACGATTTGAACTCCTTCAAGAAGAGAGTATCCAGACATCTCTTCTTCCAAATTGACCTCTCTTCTGGCCCCTCATTCTTTTTTCCTTTTCTGCAGCAGCACTGGGGGCTTCGTGGTGCAGTGGTTAGCACACTTGACTCACAACCGAGAGAGCCCGGGTTCGATTCCCGGGTGGAGTGGAAAAATTTGGGCGGCTTTTCCGATACCCTACGCCCCCGTCCACCCAGCAGTGAATGGGTACCAGGTATTAATCGGGGGTTGTGTTCTGTCTCCTGCAATCTTTTCCCTTCTCCTATAATTCCTTCCCCTTTTGTCTCTCGCCGGCATATGACCACAGATGTTGCGCCGACTAAACCAAACTTTCCAACTTTCTGCAGCAGCACCCAGCAGGCTTTTTTGTTGTTGTTTTTTGCCCTTGAACTGCCTCCCTTACTGTAAAATCAACAACATTCAAGTACCCCAGAATAGTGCTGTCACTTATATCAAAGGCTTTTGGTGTAAAATGGGCAACCACAGCAATGAACCCTCTCAACACAAGGACGAATATGTTGCGTCCTCGCCGTGCTTGTGAGATGTCTGAGTACACATATACGTACTGCGTCCTGGCTGAGTTCTGTTGGAATGATGTAATTTTTTTCCTGGATATTGTACAAGAGCTTTCAGAATTTAGGTCGTATATGGTACGCTGGAAATAAAATTATTATTTATATGGGACCAATACATAGAAATAGGTCAGTTTACCAGAAAATACTCTCCGCTGTGTTCTGTGGTTTGTCTTCAGAATATTGAGAGCAACTAAAGTATAATTATTGTTTTTTAGTTTCGTATCGTAGTAAGGGATTGAGTGACCCCCACTGTCCACGGCTTCAGTATATGATACATCTAATGAGAGTGACGATAAATGCATTTATGGGGAGGCGGTGGCTGAATGGATAGCGTGACGGCGCTGCGTTCAGGACGACGCGAGTTCAATCCCCGCCCGGTGCCACCAAGCTGGGATTTTCAGCCACGAAAGTGGCTTAAAACTACCCACATGCTGTCCAGAAGACCACCTATCAACCCGGACTCTAGATTCTAGGATTAAAGATGAGCTCCAGGAGGGCAGCATGAGCCAGTGCAAGATGGCGCCACTATAAACACTCACCTGTGCCAGAACGGGCTGGGCCGACCATCAGGCCCCACCGGGAAGAAGCCTTGGGCTGACCATCAGGATCCACCGGGAAGAAGCCTACCAGCACAATAGGCCATGACGTAAAAAAAAGAAGAAAAAAAGAAAGTATAGAAAGATGCAGCATAGGAAACCCAATGAGAAGGCTTATATACCACCACCATTCTGACTTGGAGGTGCACTTATCTCCCCTTCTACTCTCCTAGGCCATACTTATAAAGCTAACACTTCGTCTTAGGCTCGCCTTAGCCTCTCCCATCCAACTGCCTCCCACACTGCGTAATCCAATGACATACAAACCTGTCATATTTTAATTGGTTTACCATAAAGACAGCCAGCCATTTTCTGTGGGTTGCCATCTAGAAAATTGTTTTGGATAATCATGGTTGGATAATCTTCATGTTGTAAGATTTTGATTCCTTATGTCTTTCCCCTTCTTCCCCAAGCTCCCAAAGGCTCAGAGGAAGTCTCCAGTTCATGTTGCATTATTTCCTTACCTTGGTACATACACCGGGTATTCGATATATGCGAGTTTGAAATATGCGAATTCGCTCATATGCGACTAACCTAAATGTGCCAAGTATTCGTTTTATGTGAGAAAAATTTGCTATTATGCGAGTAGCAGCGCCGGTGTGACTTGTTGGTGAGGTATGGTGGCCAACTCGCACTAGAGGGCAGCGGGTGCTAATGTTTCCCGCACTTTCCTCGACTCTAACTAACCTTTTCCTTCCTCTGATCCTAAAGTTTTTGTTTGTTTAAAAGGTATTTTCATATTATGTTTATCTGTACTAATGTGCTTTATTGTTGTTTTAGTGCTTTACTATTATGAAATGGTGCTGGAATAAATAGTTAGAGGGTTCGACAAATGGGTCATGGTGTAGTGCGGCAGCGGCCTGATGAGCGAGCCTCCCATAACCCATTCAGCGAGTGGGGTACCTCTTGAGCCGACTCGGTAAGGAGTGGCTCTCCCGTCACGCTGGTCGCGGGTTCAATCCCAGGCAGCTGATTTACCTTCTCCTTGTTGTAATTAATTTCTCGTGTGGGACCAAGAAAGTAATAGAAAAAGACAATAGAAAATCTCGTCATTAAACTTCTCTCTCCCACGTGACTTAAGTGAAAAATTCCTCCTCGTCGATCCTCGTGAAAGAAAAGCCTAACTAACCATCCTTGGCACCTTCACTATGAGTCTATGAGGCCATGGTCAGACCCACGCGATGCTGACCCATCACTGGTTCGTCTGTCTGTCTGAATGTCTGCCCTGCCGCGCACCATCACCTAATTCACAGTCAATACTTTAATTATTTAAGAGGATTGATTGTTCTGGGTTTCCCTGCATTACAGTGGAACATAACCCCCAATAATTAATGGGATGATAGGTTCGATATATGCAAATTCACATTATGAGAGCTTTTTGCAGAACCTAACCCTCGCATATAACGAATACCTTGGTACATGTCTTTCCCCTTCCTCCCCTCCCATGGCCACAAGGAAGTCCCCAGTTCTTTATGTTGTATCATTTCCTTACCTTGGTACATGTCTCTCCCCTTCCTCCCCTTCCATGGCCACAAGGAAGTGTCCAGTTCTTTATGTTGTATCATTTCCTTACCTTGGTACATGTCTCTCCCCTTCCTCCCCTTCCATGGCCACAAGGAAGTGTCCAGTTCTTTATGTTGTATCATTTCCTTACCTTGGTACATGTCTCTCCCCTTCCTCCCCCCCCATGGCCACAAGAAGTCCCCAGTTCTTCATGTTGTATCATTTCCTTACCTTGGTACATGTCTCTCCCCTTCCTCCCCCCCCATGGCCACAAGGAAGTGTCCAGTTCTTTATGTTGTATCATTTCCTTACCTTGGTACATGTCTCTCCCCTTCCTCCCCTTCCATGGCCACAAGGAAGTGTCCAGTTCTTTATGTTGCATCATTTCCTTACCTTGGTACATGTCTCTCCCTTTCGTCCCCTCCCATGGCCACAAGGAAGTCCCCAGTTCTTTATCCTGCAAGATCTTCCTTTGGGAAATACTATATAGTCTAACAACCATATCGTCACCCTCAAAGCAATTGTCTAAGTAATTTTTCAGTGATTTTCGGGTTTTTATCTTCATCAATTTTTCAACATGTGACGGACGCCCATTTCTGTTTAGTTCCCTTCGTCATTCAGGGTTTGAGTGTTCTAGAATTGGCCTTTTCATTTCTACCTAAATCTTAAGCCAAATGAGATGATGACAGTTCTTTTCTGATTTCCTGAGAAGTAAAAAATATAATGACTTAGGCGGTTTGTTTACGAAGGTGACGATATTCTTTTCCCATCCAAAATTGAGTTCAGGGTCAAAGAAGGCTCCAAACTTTCATGACTGAATATATATATATATATATATATATATATATATATATATATATATATATATATATATATATATATATATATATATATATATATATATATATATATATATATATATATATATGGCTAATTACATACTATAGATTATTTACAAAATTATGCGTATTATTTTAGTACCTAATAATACTACAAAAAAAGCTTTTTTGGAAAGAAGTTAACAGAGAAATGGGGGAGGAAAGAGTGACATTTCTTGCATGAAGAGATGATGTGCTTGTGAGAGGGAGTGAGGAGATAACTGGAACATCCTGACACTCACTTCACATGCCACAATGAACAGACACATGCCACAAAAATACTTTCTAGTAGTGTAATGCTGACTTGCCTGATGGGCGAGCCTCCCATAACCCTGTTAGCCAGGGGGTACCTCTTTGGCCGACTGGTTCTCCCGTTACGCTGGTCGCGGGATCGATCCCCGGCGCCGGCAAACCTTTCCTTTTGTCTGGATTAATTTATCGTGTGTACGTTACACGCGGTGGTCGTGTGGGAGTGTAGAAAAGAGAAAAATTCTGGCATTTCACTGGTGGCAGCAACTCTACCCCGGGGAGATTGTTCTCTTGCACGAGGGAGCACGGGCCTTTGCCAAAGGCGGCCCGTAGCAGGGAGCCGACAGACCGACTCTATCGGTGATCGAAATCTAGCCGACCAAGTCGGTCTGTCGACGAGGACTGGCGTGTCTCTGTACCCCCAGGGTGAGTCCCCCTTGATTTATCCCCAGATTCTCCATTAGTTGAATTTTCTTGTAACATCATTTAGTGCCCCGAATTTCCGGGCACGACAGTAGGTCCACACTTCCCCGGTTTTCCAGGGATCTACGCAGACACCATCACAAGAAACAAATGGCTCAAGCACACATATTTGACAAGGCTTTTGCAGGAGTTTGGGGCATTTTCAGGGGTAGTTTAATGACCCTGGTGATAGTCTGACCCTTCCTCTGTGCCGTGAACCTAAAAAAACACTCATTAGAATCCGACTGATCTTTTCGGGCTTTGGAAATAGTTGGTGTGGGAGGCGGAAGGGTCTGTGAACACCGACTAAAAAAGTTTGGCAAAGACTCTACAGACGCGCGCAGACACAACACATCAGGCAATAGGACAAAAAAACACCAAAAGGCACTTGCCAAAAACATAAAACTAGCGGAACAGAAACGCAACTTACCTCGCAGACAATATAAGAAATAATATAAGCTTTTTCAAATTCTTTAAGGCATGCAAACATGACACTAACACTATTACATTACTGAAAGAACAACAATATATCACAGTAGTAACCAGCCACAACACAACACAAATACTCAACACAGTTCCAGTTGGTGTACACACAAGAACACAACCTGAGTGGTAGCGTGCTGGGCCCACATTCACCGCGTGATGGACGACACGGGTTCGAATCCCCACGCTGCCACCTGGGATTTTTCAGTCACCGCCGAGTGGCTTAAAACTATCCACATGCTGTCTTGAAGACCACCCATCAACCCGACTCTAGAGGAAACCGTCCAAGTTAATCAAGAACGAGTTCCAGGGGGCAGCATGAGCCATGCAAGAGAAGATGGCGCCACTGTAAACACTTGCCTGCGCCATGACGGGCTGGGGCCGACTACCACACGAGAGCCTACCGGCGCTATAGGCGTAGAAGTAAAAAAAAAAAAAAAAACACCAAACATGCGCCACACAGCCCCTTCCTCCAATATACAAAAATTACTGGAAGGACTTGACACTAGTAAATCCACTGGCCCCGACAACATCATCGCCTTCATCCTTAAATCCTTTGCCCCCATCCTCCACAGGTCCACCACGCTTGGTTATATATTTTTAGAACACGCAGGCCAACGCGGCTGCCGTGCTGAGGGTCTGGTATAGTATTAGGTAAAGGTGCGTGTTCTAAAAAAAAATAATAACCACGCGTGGTGGACCTCACATGCGTGGGCTAATCGCTAACCAAGCGTTGGATCGTTGGCAACACTGCTCACCTCCCAATGGCTGCTTCCGCCGCCACCAAAACAAATGTATGTATATGCCTTTTCACTACCATCGCTAACCACCCAACAACACTTTTTACTAATGTGGTTTAATAATAATTTGTGACTATTGAGAAAGAGAGAGAAACCTCACTCGCTCGCTCGCTTGCATAGAAAACGGGTGTGAACGGCAGAGCGGGGCGGAGTGTGCTACGGGGAACCTCCTGATATAGTATGTACCCCCTAAAAGTAGGTTTTTTACTGGTTTGGGCAGAAAAAAACTATCTCCACTAATAAAATAGTCATATTTTACCCATGAAAACATAATTTGTGTCTTGAAAATAATACGCCTACTTCTACATTTTTACCTGGAGCCGGATTCATCAAGCCACTACAAGACCGGTCGTTGGTATAAGTCTTTAAGTAAATCTGTCCTCTACGAATGATCTTTTTGTTTAGGCTGCTCCGGCCTGGCCTGGTCGACACTTAATTCTTTCATTGCCATTGGAGTCGCCTTAAGATCAAGAGCGTTCCTAAATGATGGAGTTACCAGAAGACTTACCAACAACAGGTCTCGTAAGAGGTTTGATGAATCCGGCCTCTGATTTGTAATGGATACTGTACTGCGCTTGATTTGTTTTTATTTTTACAGGTTGTGCCGATATGAAGGCCCTGGGTCTGCAAATGGTTTGGTAATAAATTAGAATCACAGCGCTAATGATTAATGCCAGACTAAACACACTAGACCCTAACTGGAGGAAGATAAATGAAGACACCAACAAATATGATATGCGTGAATTTGATTGATTGATTGATTAAAAATTTATTGTTGCAGGTAAACAACAAGGGAGAAGGGAGGAACATATGCCAGCCCAACCCCCAGGCAGGACAGAGTGTGATTATAAGACTATATAGTACAAGTGTGTAGGCAGCACCATGAAAAAGTTGGAAAGTTTCGTTTAGTCGGCGCAACATCTGTGGTCATATGCCGGAGAGAGACAGAAGGGGAAGGAATAATAGAAGAGAAGGGAACAGACCCCAGGAGACGGGAAAGTTGGAAAGTTTCGTTTAGTCGGCGCAACATCTATCTGTGGTCATATGCCGGAGAGAGACAGAAGGGGAAGGAATTATAGGAGAAGGGAACAGACCCTAGGAGACGGGAAAGTTGGAAAGTTTGGTTTAGTCGGCGCAACATCTGTGGTCATATGCCGGAGAGAGACAGCAGCGGAAGTAAATAAAGAACAAGTGAACAGACCCCAGGAGACGGGAAAGTTGGGAAGTTTCGTTTAGTCGGCGCAACATCTGTGGTCATATGCCGGAGAGAGACAGAAGGGGAAGGAATTATAGGAGAAGGGAACAGACCCCAGGAGACGGGAAAGTTGGAAAGTTTCGTTTAGTCGGCGCAACATCTGTGGTCATATGCCGGAGAGAGACAGAAGGGAAAGGAATTATAGGAGAAGGGAACAGACCCCAGGAGACGGGAAAGTTGGAAAGTTTCGTTTAGTCGGCGCAACATCTATCTGTGGTCATATGCCGGAGAGAGACAGAAGGGGAAGGAATTATAGGAGAAGGGAACAGACCCTAGGAGACGGGAAAGTTGGAAAGTTTGGTTTAGTCGGCGCAACATCTGTGGTCATATGCCGGAGAGAGACAGAAGGGGAAGGAATTATAGGAGAAGGGAACAGACCCCAGGAGACGGGAAAGTTGGGAAGTTTCGTTTAGTCGGCGCAACATCTGTGGTCATTATGCCGGAGAGAGACAGAAGGGAAAGGAATTATAGGAGAGAAGGGAACAGATCCTAGGAGACGGGAAAGTTGGAAAGTTTCGTTTAGTCGGCGCAACATCTGTGGTCATATGCCGGAGAGAGACAGAAGGGGAAGGAATTATAGGCCGGAGAAGGGAACAGACCCCAGGAGACGGGAAAGTTGGGAAGTTTCGTTTAGTCGGCGCAACATCTGTAGTCATATGCCGGAGAGAGACAGAAGGGGAAGGAATTATAGGAGAAGGGAACAGACCCCAGGAGACGGGAAAGTTGGGAAGTTTCGTTTAGTCGGCGCAACATCTGTGGTCATATGCCGGAGACAGACAGAAGGGGAAGGAATTATAGGAGAGAAGGGAACAGATCCTAGGAGACGGGAAAGTTGGGAAGTTTCGTTTAGTCGGCGCAACATCTGTGGTCATATGCTGGAGAGAGACAGAAGGGGAAGGAATTATAGGAGAGAAGGGAACAGATCCTAGGAGACGGGACACGACCCCCAATTAATACCCATTCATTGCTGGGTGGACAGGGGCGTAGGGTATCGGAAAAGCCGCCCAAATTTTTCCACGATAAGCCCGCAGCACCATGAAACTAAAAAGATACAATGATTGATTGATTGATAGTTTATTGTTGCAGGTAAACAACAAGGGAGACGGGAGGAACATGCTAGGAATGAATGCACAACAAGGGAGGGGGGCGGAGAAGGACATTGAAGTAGACGACTTAAAACATTTCCTGCTGCACTGCAAACAATACTCAGGAGTTAGAAAGGAACACTCATGTGTACAGCAGCCATGCAAAAAAGACGTAGACGAACACCTAAGCTGACATATTATTACTGAAAAATAGCAATAAAGGAAGTGAGAAAATAGAAGAAAGGAATAATATTACTTTAAAAAAAATCTGGAAGGAAAGACAAAGATTTCAGAAGGGTAAAACACAAGTGCAAAACCAGTGAAAAAAAAACTAGGTGTCAAGTGAATATCGAAAAATAAAATAAAAGTTAAGGCACGAGAACATTGACATTGATTGAAAGGGAATTCCGGGAGCCGTTGCAAAGGCATATCCCGGGACTACATCTGATGGATGCCACGTTATCGCACTCATCACACTGGATTTTTCCATTTCTGACGCATAACGACTGTAAAAAGCCTCCTTAGTTAAGATTTTTGGTGGTAATTAAAAGTGGGTGAAGTTATTCCTGTGGGTGCGATGTTTTTTTTTAGTTTGAAATTGATAAATATACGAGGCTGAGTACGACAATTTAGATCTGACCTGTACACAACGTTGCCAGACTGTCGTACTCTGCCTCGTATGTTTGCCGATTTTCGACCCCAAAACTGCTTTCATCACCCAAATAACTGCCTTCATATATGGTTATCGTTTAAATGGTTAATTATTGGTGCTTCTTGGCAACAGTTATGGGGCAGAAACCAGTAAATATGCGGCTCTGAGTACGATAATCTGGTACTAGTACCTGTACAGCAAGAGCAAGAGCAAGTGTCGGCTGCTGCTGGTTTGTTTACGATGCTGCTGAGGCGGCGATCCACGCTCTCCTTCTCTCACTTATTGCGTATCTCTCACAGTGGCGGCGGGGCTCCCACGCCTAACATAAGCCCCTTTACTGCCAGAACATATGCCTTAACGATACCTCGGAGCAATAGTGTCAACGAGAGAGTTAGCCAAGAACGGGAGGCCGGCGGCTCGAGTGGTGAGGGTGGTGGGAGAGTGACCCCGTCAAGTGACCTGGCCCTGCGGCGCCTGGTGACCTCCCTGTCCCCGGAACAACAGGCTCTCCTCCTCACCGAGCTTCACCGAACACAGGCAGAAGTTGCTCGGAAAAAGGCTGAAGGTAATACTCTTGCTTCCAGTCAGTGGTGGGATTCAATTTTTTTAAGAACAGGTGTAGTGCGGCGACTATGCCTGATGAACGAGCCTGCCATAACCCACTTAGCCAGTTGGGTAGCTCTTTGGCCGACTCGGTAAGGAGTGGCTCTCCCGTCACGCTGGTCGCGGGTTCAATCCCAGGCAGCCGGGGAATACCCTCACTCTTGATTAATTTCTCGTGTTATTTCGATACACGCAGAGGCCGTGTTGAGAAATAGGAAGGATTTGGAAAAAAAGCTCGTCGGGGCATTACACAGGTTCTCTCACTCCAGGACTCACTAACAACAGGTTTTCTCACTATCACAGTCTCTAGAAGCAAACCATGCTGGCTGGCCTGATATAAGTGCAAAGATTGGTCTTTGGGTTGCCACATGCTGCAGTCTATAGCCAGTCTACTTAAAACTGGCGGACAGCTGGGGGACACCTGCGGGTCAGCTAAGCCCCGCACCTTGCCACACGCTCAACAGTTCTCGCCCCCTCTCATATGTCAGGCTTTTACTACCTTTAAATGAATTTAAATAACGGATAATCCAATAAGGTCATATAGAGTTAAGATTGTTTTGTTTTTAAGATAATAACAAATATTTTGTGTAAATACCACGACACTTGACAACATTGTATTCCAACATTGTCAAGTGTCCTGGTTTTTACACAAAATATTTGTTATTATCCTAAAAATGAAACAATCTGAATACTATATATATATATTATGACCTTATTTGATTATTCAATTATCTAATTAAATTCATTTAAAGGTAGTAAATAGCTGACATATGAGAGGAAGAGGGAGGTGTTGAGAGTGTGTGGCAAGGTGCTGGGCGGTGCTGACCTTGGCTGACCCCCCAGCCGCCACCTCCCGCCCGCCAGTTTGTCGTAGAAATACTATAGCAAGTGAAATTATTTATTTTAGTTATTTTCCCAACTTTAAAAAAAGTCCAAATAATGGTTAAAGCATAATTAATACTAAGCAGACAGTATTTGCTTAATGACTATTAAAACGTTTGGGTAGTTGCAAATGTTATCCATTAGAATATTACCAGTTGTGATACTGTTGTGCTGACATTTTTATATCAACTGTTTGCAGTTATAAAATATTTATTTTCAGTGCTTCAAATATCTTTTAATTAGTTTATTAGTAATGCTTATTTTTTATTTTTTATTTTGCTGCATATTACTAAGCAACCTTTACTTGTGAGGGGTAATATCAGTTTATAGTAGAAATGTGTTTGAATACTGCATTTACATTACATGTTGCCATTTTGAAAAGGAAAAGTAATAAGGAAAATGCTTTAGCTTAAATCTTTTATTCATGATCTCTCAGCCTTGCCTCTTCCACTTTTTGTTCTATTTGACCCCATCCATCAGCGTGGCAATGTTGTCAATAACTATACGGTTGATCAGAACGCATCAAAAGTCTAATGGGCTTATTTTGTGTCTCGGCCCTATGCCTATATATGGTATTTATAGACTCAAACGGTTGTCAATGTGATCTTGACATATTTAAGATCACCATTCCTTATGTCGTGATGCGTGACTACAGAAAATAATAGCTACAGCCTAAAAAAAAAAAAGAAAAAAAAAAAAACTTAAATCCTACCAGCTACAGTGGTCTGAAGATCATTGTGAGCCCTGGGGAAGTCCTGTGAGGTTATCACAGGCATGACAGCTGGCCTGTATTCTTCAGGAAGACACAGGTGAGGCGGATGACAGTTGGTTCTGGCAGCAGTTGCTGTCGGTGTAGCCTTTGTAACAGCGCTCTCGTTCGAATCGGTGATGCCACATTTGTCTTGAACCCGTGTTTGGCTCCACCCGACATCAAATCTGGTTTTAGTCGTGTTTTCGACTTTCAAAAGCCAGTAACAGATCTATGAGGGGTTTACCAAAATAAGTTATAAGTATAAGGTGTTCATGGGGTGAAAAAATGAGAACCCCTGATTTAAGCTAACATGTACAACCAGTTCTTGGGAGTAAAGAAATTCCAAGAACAGGTTCTTGCGAACCGGCTGAATCCCATCACTGCTTCCAATTCTAGAGCGATGCAAGCTTATTTCTCCACAACGACTTAGACGTGTCCTCAGCAAAGAAGATTATTGGCTACTTGAGAATGACACTAACCAACTAACAAACATTAGAGAATCATTACTTACTTGTTACTTGTGTTTCTTATTTATCTGGTCCCACTTCCACCGAAGTGCTCTGCAGGACCCACATATTTTAATTCATTAAATTTTCAATATTGATCACAACTTATATGCCATGTTAATTGTCAATGTTTCCACGTCGTAGCAGTCAGAGAACAGGAAAGTTTTTAGTTCTTTCTTAAATTTGGAGAGATCCTTTGTTCTTCTAATGTCAGGAGGGAATTTATTGTACAGTCTTGGGGCGGCAGAACTGAAAGCACACAATCCAACATTTGAAGAGTATTGCGGTTCATGAAGTGTGATTCCAGAAGTGGCTCAGCGAGTGTTAATGCCTTCACCTGGCTGTATTTCATGTAATAATTCTCTCAGATACGGTGGACGGTCAGTAATCAAAGCTTGATGTGTTGCTTCCAATAGGCACACCTAACATTACCAAATGTGGGGTACAAACTTGGCGGAGGGACTGTTTTTTTGGGCGCCATTAAAGGTAATGGCTAAAGAGTAACTTAGCCGGATATTTTGTTTTTATTTATTAATGGTCCACGAGACATCCTGGAGTTAAATCAAAGTATGTGCTCATCTTTGTATTCATTCATACACACACTGGTAACATTTCTGTGGAGTCTGATTCACTTATTAGAGTGAAATTCTGTTGTGATAAACAGTCACAAATTCGTGTCACTAGTAAAAATGAAACTAGTAAATTAAGTTTTGCCTCCATGAAATATACACAAATAGATGAATATGAAAGCTCACGAAGTCACAATAAGTGACATCACCTGCTTTGTGCAGTAAAAGTGTGCTATTTTAGGTATCTGACACCCGCAACATGGCAGGCTGCTGCTGCCTCGGCCACAGATTATTGCCAGGTTGTCACACTCAGCCAATTACATTTCCCAACTTCCTGCCCCAAAACTGTCTTCTGGGCTCCAAAAACGAAATTGATTTATAGTTATCGTTAAAAGAGTAAGATCCTGATGTTTCTTGGCAATAGTTAGGCGTCAAAAACTAAAATACTGTGCTCTGAGTACGACAATCTGGCAACGGTGGCTATACGTATTTTCATATTATTGTTCTGTTGTTTATTCAATGTTGTGTTCAAGAAAAAGAATACTCATGATTTTAGTTAGTTTTTGGTTACAAGGATTCTTTACGAAATACAAGTATAACATTACCTTCTTTTACTTAGGAAACGTCCTGAATCCTGGATCGGCTATGATATTGTTAGGTGCACCTATTCTAGAGTGATGCAAGCTTATTTTTCCACAATGACTTAGACGTGTCCTCAGCAAAGAAGATTATTGGGTACTTGAGAATGACACTAACCAACTAACAAACATTAGAGAATAAGGTAATACTTTATAAGAAGTCCGCCTTCCCCTCCGCCTCTCCAGCCCCCCCTACCCCCCAAGACAAGCCTGGGGAACTGTGGGGAACCGGGGTTTGGGGGGAAGAAGCCAAAATCACTGAAAAATGGGCTTACAAAATTTCCCTAGAAAAATCTCTAAATTAAGGAAAATTCCCTAGTCTCGAAGATTATTGGCTACTTGAAAATGACACTAACCAACTAACAATAGAGATTCATTAATAACCTGCTTGTGAGCGGATAATCACACTGACATGATTTCTTGATGTATAAATAAACACCCACATTGGCAGACGATAGTTATATTTTTAACCAAACAGTTTTGGTGGACACTGCCACCATCTTCAGTGGTGTCAAGGAAGAGTAGAAGTAGTTACAATGGTTTACAATTCTCCAAAAAAATATAACTCTATCATGTGCCAGTGTGGGTTTTTGTTTATACGCAATTCTGTTGTCGAGGCCCAAAACTACGCACTAATGCTTTGTAAATCCGGCCCCTGGATTCAAATGGAAAAATTTCGAACACAAGAAACTTGTGTTCGAACCTGCTTCACGCATTCGTAGGTGATACCAGTAAGTGAATACATAGTCGTATATGACGGTTGCAAGATTTTTATGACGGAGATTACTTACTGTTTGGTTAAGATTGTTTTCATCAACATGTCAGTATCTCATCTCCTATTTAACCCTTAAAAGACAGGTATTGTTGTCACTGAATGGTCCCTGGATAAAGGTAAAAACAACAACTGCCATTTTGTTGTTGTTTATTCAGATTGTATTAAGCGTCCTAACTCACTGAACACAGCGGTGAAATCCAAATTGTGATACTTTGTTGAAGAGATTTTCTATTCTCTTTTTCTATTACTCGCTCGGCCCCACACGTCCTCTGCGTGTATCGAAACACATGAGAAATTAATCACAACAAGGAGAGGGTATTCCCCGGCTGCCTGGGATTGAACCCGCGACCAGCGTGACGGGAGAGCCACTCCTTACCGTTTCGGCCAAAGAGGTACCCCACTCGCCAAGTGGGTTATGGGAGGCTCCCTTATCAGGCCTAGTCGCCGCACTACAATACATTATGTAATAGTCACGCTACAACATGTGAAATCTAGCCAGGGTGTGAGCTGCTGCCACAAAACACTTCTCTGGGCTGCTTGGGGCTTGGGACTTAATAGCCGATATACTTGTGTTCCAAACATTAACTCTGGAAGAAATTGAAGACAGAAAAAACTATATCACAACAATATGGAACAGAAGAAAAAAGAAGAAAACTGAACAAAACTAAAAGACAACAACGCCAATCAAGAATAAGTCATAAGTGGGAGCTGTTACAAAGGCAATCCCGCGCCCACTACTGGACTGGACGAGGACGCTCAGCACGTCAACACAGGCTGGCCACGGTGGCGGCATGCTTCACACTTCCTCTCTCTCACAATTGAATGTCAATAATATGAATTGTTCTCTACACTGACATAATTTAGACTACATCTTATGACAAATCCACATTAACCCGGTAGCAGCGGGGACCATGTTTCTTAATGGTCCCTCTAAACGAGAAAAATGAGAAAAAATCACCCCTCACACAAACCATTTCATGATATATATCAAAGCATTTGTGATCAGATTATGTATCATCTGTTTTGGGGGGTTTATATCATGGCACAAATTTGGCCCGTCGCTGCTACACGGTAAAGCCACAAATAGGCGCACCTAACAATATCATAGCCGATCCAGGATTCAGGACGTTTCCTAAGTAAAAGAAGGTAATGTTATACTTGTATTTCGTAAAGAATCCTTGTAACCAAAAACTAACTAAAATCATGAGTATTCTTTTTCTTGAACACAACATTGAATAAACAACAGAACAATAATATGAAAATACGTATAGCCACCGTTGCCAGATTGTCGTACTCAGAGCACAGTATTTTAGTTTTTGACGCCTAACTATTGCCAAGAAACATCAGGATCTTACTCTTTTAACAATAAATATAAATCAATTTCGTTTCTGGAGCCCAGAAGACAGTTTTGGGGCAGGAAGTTGGGAAATGTAATTGGCCGAGTACGACAATCTGGCAATAATCTGTGGCCGAGGCAGCAGCAGCCTGCCATGTTGCGGGTGTCAGACACCTAAAATAGCACACTTTTACTGCACAAAGCAGGTGATGTCACTTATTGTGACTTCGTGAGCTTTCATATTTATCTATTTGTGTATATTTCATGGAGGCAAAACTTAAATTACTAGTTTCATTTTTACTAGTGACACTAATTTGTGGCTGTTTATCACAATAGAATTTCACTCTAATAAGTGAATCAGACTCCACAGAAATGTTAGCAGTGTGTGTATGAATGAATACAAAGATAAGCACATACTTTGATTTAACTCCAGGATGTCTCGTGGATCATTAATAAATAAAAACAAAATATCTGGCTAAGTTACTCTTTAGCCATTACCTTTAATGGCGCCCAAAAAACAGTCCCTCCGCCAAGTTTGTACCCCACATTTGGTAATGTTAGGTGCGCCCATTTGGCCCGTCGCTGCTGCCGGGCTAAGAACTTACCTCGCAGACAACATAAGAAATATGTAACAAACGAAACTTTTTCAAATTCTTTAAGTTGCGCAAACCTGACACTAACACGATTGCATCACTGAAAGACAACACTAACACATCAGTAGCCAGCCCACAACACAAAGCACAAATACTCGACACACAGTCCCAATCGGTGTACAGACAAGAGCACAACCTAACACCAGACAAGATAAGATAAGATAACTTTATTGTCACATTGAATACAAAATACAACATGAAATTTGTTTTGGCATTGAGCTCATCCATTCGCTAAATATACATATTTTGCATTAAAGATACTAAAACCGGTACATTATTCACAATATCATACCAGTCATTACTTTTATACACTTTACTAGGTTATATTTATTTACACAGTTAAGTCCTTAGATGGTTGTACAGTTTTATACTCTTTGGAACACAAGAATTCTTAAACCCACTTGTGTGTTGCATAGGGAGTGCTAATCTCCTGCCTGATCTAAGAAAGGTATAGTGACAGTTCAGTGGGTGATTTATATTGTCCATAATCTTATCTTCCTGTTTCATTACATTGTTATTGTACAGTTCATCTAGTGGTACAGTTTTTGCTTGGAGTCTACTGGCGGTCTATACAATCTTCTTCAGTTTATTCTTATCTTTACATGTTATTTTTCCATACCATAATGTATGTAATTGTGAAACACAGGATTGAAACATGGCACACAGTCCCTGGTATTATTCTAGTGTTTGCCCATACTCACCCCTCGCAACCAAAATTGGCTAGGGGGCCGTTGAGACTGCAGGGAATGCGGCGGTAAACATGAAATGCATTGCAAATACTTAGTTTTTGAGTTATGGGAGGTTGAGAAATACCCTAGATGTAGGGAAATTCCTTTCATTTACTTAGATGTAGGGAAATTTCGTACATTCTGGGATTTTTTACCACGTACGGAAAGCACGCAATTTCACTCAGTCTCCATACCAGAGGGGGGGTCGAGGGTGGCGAAGCCTCCACCCCCCCCCCCCCTGTTACAGTAATAAGGTACTAATGAAGCATCTAAACGGTAAGTAATTTCCGTCATAAAAATCTTGCAACCGTCATATACGACTATGTATTCACTTACTGGTGTCATGTACGAATGCGTGAAGCAGGTTTGAATGCATGGTACTTGCGTTCGAAATTTTTTCATTTGAATTCAGGGGCCGGTGTCACGGACCAGAAGTTACAAACGAGGATCTGCGCATGTGTGGGCGACTCCGGGGCAAGGTAAACAAACACGGGCTAGCCTTGGAGGCAGAAGTTCCTCGTAAAAGAAAAAAAACTGAAATAATAGGAGATGGAGCGTGAAGGAAAATTTCACCACTTCACAAAATACATGGAGATGGTGGAGTGCTTTCTTCTTAATGATCCCTGGCTGCTCTACAGGTGATAAAAGAGCAGTAATTAAAGCAACGATCGGGACAACCAATACAACGTTGATGGTAAGAGAAGATGGCGCCACTATAAACACTTGCCTGCGCCGTGACGGGCTGGGGCTGACTACCAACCAGGCCCCTCAAGAGAGCCTATCAGCGCAATAGGCGCACACGTAGAAAAAAAAAAAAAAGCATTTATTTTCAACTCATACGACACTCATATTCGATCGTGTGAATCTAATTAAGCTATATATCATCTTGTCTGAAAGTTCCTTGCAGTTGTTTACTTCGCCCACGCATGTGCAGATCCTCATTTGTAACTTCTGGGCTGTGACACTGGATTTACAAAGCGTTAGTGCGTAGTTTTGGGCCTCAACAACAAAATTGCGACTCACCAAGCTCCACGGTAAATAACTACCAGCTATTTGATGATGTCATGATCAGGTTATTAATGACTCTCTAATGTTTGTTAGTTGGTTAGTGTTATTCTCAAGCAGCCAATAATCTTCTTTGCTGAGGACACGTCTAAGTCGTATTCAGCCAATAGCGATGCTCCGTGTAGGTACGTACATGCGTGGAGTGTT
This sequence comes from Eriocheir sinensis, assembly GCF_024679095.1. NCBI lineage: Eukaryota > Metazoa > Arthropoda > Malacostraca > Decapoda > Varunidae > Eriocheir > Eriocheir sinensis. The sequence continues at coordinate 20,771,192 of NC_066514.1, read as the reverse complement.
TGGTGGTTGGTGGGTCAGTATCAGCGTGGATTCTTTTATGTTCAGTTTGTTCCCTCGCTGAGTTTGCCTTGTTTAAAGAAGCGTACAAAGACGACGAAGAATCGTTGAAAATTCTTCAGGATCACGGTGTTCTGCCTCGCCACGTAGTGTGTGTAACGTGTAGACATGGCTGCATTTATCGTCGTTATGGCTAATGTTGAAGAAGGGGACGTAGGCGCCTCTTTCAAAGTTAACACTTATACATTATTGAGTAAATATGGAGATTCACTATGTGGCTCAAATATTGCCACCACGAGAATACTAACCTTTCCAAGGACTCACATACTGTTGTACTTCCCTAGTTTTACCGGCGCATCATACATGTGGGGGGGATCCACGGGGGGGCACAGCCCCCCTGGTTGGCAGGGGGGTCGAGGGGGGTGAAGCCCCCCCCCATTAGAGGTTAGGTTATGTAAAGTTCAGTTAGAGTAGTTTAAATGTGTTCCCCCAACCAAAAGAACTGATTTCCGGTGCATCATATATGTGGGGGGGTCCAGGGGGGGGGCACAGTCCCTCCTTGTTAGCAGGGGGGTCGACGGGGGTGAAGCCTGCCCATTAGAGGTTAGGTTATGTAAAGATTGGTTAGAGTAGTTTAAATATGCTCCCCAGCCCTAAGGAACCGATTTCAGGCCCATCATACATGTGGGGGGGTACAGGGGCGGGTGCAGCCTCCCTGGTTAACAGTGGGGTCGAAGGGGGCAAAGTCCCCCCCCCCCCCCCGTTAGAGGCTAGGTTATGTAAAGTTCAGTTAGAGTAGTTTAAACATGCTCCCCCACCTAAAAGAACCGATTTCTTCCTTTTACTTTACTTCTAAGTTCTTGTGCCTTCATATTATGGTTGAGGCAGATTCGAAATGTGGTTAGTCAGGATTCACGTGTTTGAACAGGTCTGGCAGGAGGTTCGGGAGCCTGCACTTGTGAGAGAACCCGCAGTGCTCTCTAGGGCACAGCGCTGGACGGATCACGGGTAGCCAGTGGTTTTGCTTGTGTCGATGATAAACAATGAAGATACACCGTGTTTGGTTCCACGGACTCTACTAGCAGGACAGAAACCTTACGATGAGGTGACAAAGTACCTGAACCGGTGGTAACGAGAGGGCGTGAGTGTGGTGTAGGCGGTTCATGTGGACGCAGATGGCCGCGGGCGCCACGCCAGACCGGTGAGGTGAGCATCGTTTGGTGGGTTCACTGGGTGCTTTGTGGTGCAGTGGTTAGCACACTCGGCTCACAACCGAGAGAGCCCGGGTTTGATTCCCGGGCGGAGTGGAAAAATTTGGGCGGCTTTTCCGATACCCTACGCCCCTGTCCACCCAGTAGTGAATGGGTACCAGGTATTAATTGGGGGTTGTGTCCTGTCTCCTGGGATCTGTTCCCTTCTATAATTCCTTCCCCTTCTGTCTCTCCCCAGCATATGGCCACAGATGTTGCGCCGACTAAACCAAACTTTCTAACTTTTTTTGGTGGGTTCACTACGCTTCTCTCCCAAAACAAGCGTGGGCTCCAGTGGGAATGCGTGGTTTCCGTATGGGGAACACTACATTTGTTGCAAACACTTATTTTAGTAGTGATGGGAAGAAAAAATCCCTAAATGTAGGAAATTTCCCTTGATCCAGGGTATTATTCCTCCCCCCCCAACACACTAAAAAATATGCGATTGCGACGGATTTCGTGTCCCCCACCTGAAACCCCGCATTCCCACAGGTCCCCAAGCTTGTTATGTGGGTGAGGGGGAGTATGGGCAAACACTAGAATATTACCCAGTCCCTTCCCCCAAATAGCCCCCCTTGACATTACGACTTAACGGATTACAGAAGTTACTGGAAGGACTTGACACTTCTAAATCCACTGGCCCCGACAACATTTCTGCATTCATCCTTAACCCTTTCCTTGCTAAGTGCTCGCAACGAGACTATCCCCTCAGGCGCTCTCGGGCACCCCAGCAGGGGAAGGGGATCTCTTTTAACTGCTGTATCTCAAAAACTATTCATCACAGCTACAAAACAAAAACACCATTGGAAAGAGGAGGCCAAGATCTATACGATTCGGTAATGTAAGCCTCTCCTGCGAGAGTACAGGCACGTTCAGGGGGTGTTGCCTGTGAAGACGTACATTTACACGTGCGCGACGGTCAGCTGTAAGGCAACTACTGTAGATCTCTTGATGATGGGGTGCTGGCAGGGCAGTATTGCCAACTGCAAAATTTACAACTATTTGGTCAAAATATCAGTCATGTGATAGGTGAAGCTATGCAAAAATGTCGCTATATTGGACAACAACATCCACCAGTTGCTCGTCCGTAGATTTTCCACACTGGGCTGATATGATTTCCCACCAAATTTAGTGGAGAACCACTCAATTGGCAATCCTGTGTTGTGGGAAATATTGTTGGAACACTCATACGCGGGAGATTTGAGTGCGGCTGGAGCTCACAGCGAGCGTTTAGCACCACCAGCAAATACACTTAACGCTCGCTGCGAGCGTTTAGCAATGAAAGAGTTAATCCTCTTCCATTTCCTCTTAATCCTCTTCTAAATCTCTTAAGAGGAAATGGAAGAGGATGAAGAGGGATTAAAGGAGGATTGAGAGGTTTGGAAGAGGATTAATCCTCTTCCATTTCCTCTTGACCCTTTCCATACTGTGACGCCAACGTCTGTGTCAGGGATGGAAAGTGTTAAGCACTGACATGTCCCACACTTTCTCAAGCCATGAAAACACTGCACCTCATCTTACTATTCTCCAGTAAAAGAGATTTCAGCATGTACGCCATGACGTCCAGAACATCATCTGATGGTTGGTCTGTAGACTGTGGGTCGCGTTGCCATGACAACCCTCGCCATCAAGTCCTACAAAATGTCTACTGTCAAATGTCTGTTGTGTGCCTACTGAACAGAGTCAAAAGCAAACAAGATGTCAGCTGGAACGCAGGGATGTATTAACCCAGTAGCAGCGGGGATCATGTTTCTTAATGGTCCCTCCAAGCGAGAAAAATGAGAAAAAAATCACCCCTCACACAAACCATTTCATAATATATATCAAAGCATTTGTGATCAGATTATGTATCATCTATTTTTTGGGGTTTAAAGCGTGGCACAAATTTGGCCCGTCGCTGCTACACGGTAAAGCCACAAATTTGGCCCGTCGCTGCTACACGGTAAAGCCACAAATTTGGCCCGTCGCTGCTACACGGTAAAGCCACAAATTTGGCCCGTCGCTGCTACACGGTAAAGCCACAAATTTGGCCCGTCGCTGCTACACGGTAAAGCCACAAATTTGGCCCGTCGCTGCTACCGGGTTAATGATGCACATATGGTAGGTATTTCTACAGCATGTAAGGAATGCACAGAACCATTACAATCCAATAACCTTAAGTCATAAACACAGCTCTGTGGAAGTGTAGAGCTCTTAGGGTCACATTATAAGACACTTCGCCGCCCAAGAACATATAATTGACAAGGCTTTCGTAGGAGTTTTGGGCATTTCCAGGAGTAGTTTTATGACCCTGGTGGTAGTTTGACCCTTCCTCTGTACTGTGAATCTGAAGAAACACTCATTAGAATCCGACTGACCCCCTCTTTGACCTTTAGAAATACTGGTGTGAGAAGCGAAAGTGTTTTAATACCGCCCTTAGCTACAAACACAATAATGGTTCGTATTATAAGATATTTTGCCACCCAAGAACACATATTTGACAAGGCTTTCGTAGGAGTTGTGGGCATTTCCAGGAGTAGTTTTATGACCCTGGTGGTAGTTTGACCCTTCCTCTGTACTGTGAACCTGAAGAAACAGTCATTAGAACCCGACTGACCCCCTCTTTGACCTTTAGAAATAGCTGATGTGAGAAGCGAATGAGTCTTGTAATACCGCCCTTAGTGCCTCCGAAAGCAGGATATGAAATATGTTCAGGAGA
>NC_066514.1:20736914-20767147 GCF_024679095.1 Eriocheir sinensis | reverse complement strand
AATATTTCGATATAGATCTTCGTAAGACATCATTGAATATTTCTTTTCTATTTTTTCTAGCTTCTAAAATATATTTAGTTAAGTTATGATGACAGATGCAGATGGAAAATAATGGTACTCTTGAAAATATATAACGATACTTCCTGAGTGATCGAAAATAAACGTGTACATTTAAGCGACATCACTTCATTATCGCGCGACTGTACACATGCAACGTGGGACACAAGTGATGACACACTGTCCACTGGAGTTTCTGTTCCACCGGCCCCGACCTTTAAAATAATTATATACACCGCATGGAAGGAGCTAATGTGTTACGTTCAGATATGTCACATATACACTCTACATAATTTATTAGATATGAATTTATCCAGTTGTGCACACTGATAACAACTTTTAAATTCGCGGACGAAAATGTCTCTTTACATTTCGTTCAAATTTAGTCAGTGACAGCTAAAGTTGTTTACAACGGGCTATTAGTGCATTTGAATAAATGTTGTATTCATTCCTGCAACGTCCTCACTAAGAAGATACTAAGAAAACATTGATAACGTGCACAAATATCTCTGATATGGTTCTAAAATATATAAATGATACACCACCGTTTAATCTCTCGCTTGACGATGTTATGCAATGACGTCACTCGACTTCCTGCCAGCCGGCGGATTTAAGAAACTAGTGAGGCCATTATGAACTGAATGTAATTACATAAAGCTATTATTTTGCATTAATAGTTTCAAACGAACATTGCATTTATGAAACTAGGCTGTTACTTTGCATTTACGAATACTAAGCTATTATTATGCATTTAAGAACAGTAGGCTATTATTTGCGAGTGACTTTTTTAAAGAAATTCTCTCTCTCTCTCTCTCTCTTGCTCTCTCTCTCTCTCTCTCTCTCTCTCTCTCTCTCTCTCTCTCTCTCTCTCTCTCTCTCTCTCTCTCTCTCTCCAGAATGCACACTGGCGACCAAAGCCAAGCAAGTATTCAGCTTATGGAATGTAAAGAATCTTATTACAGAGCGTGCACTCGTGGAAACGAGAGCATTCATAACAATTTTTTTAAAGAAACATAATTTCGTGCAGTTGATGCTCTCCTAGTCTTTTGTAAAAAACCTTAAATAATCTGTCTCTCACACCTGGCCACAATTTTTGGTCCTCTGCACACACTCTGACACACCCACACACACGTCACATAACCTTGAATGTAGCAGTGCTGGATAGTTGCCGTCTTTCACAGCGGCGTCTGGAAACATTTTTGAAACGTCACTTTATGTCCCACGACTGGGTACATGTATGTGTGTATGTTGGTGTATGTATATGTATATATGTATGTATGTGTATGTATATGTATGTATGTATAGGAATGTATGTGTGAATGTATATGTAGAAGGTGGGGGTAAGACGGACCCTTACAGAAAGGGTAATGGGTCTATAAGCCACATTTTGATATTTTTTTTAATGCTTCTTTAGGGCTAGTGTGGTACTTTTGTGGTCTTATGATTCCAATACGCAACCTAGGGCACGGTTATTTGATGGAAAAATTTAAACTATGATTAAAATAAAAAAGTAACTTTTTAGTTTTCGAAATGTGGGGTTGTAAGGACGGGACCCCAGGGGTCCGTCTTACCTCTGTCATTTTTTCGGGTACTTTAAGGGTCATCATATCTACTGGTATCCTGACAAAAAAAAAAAAAAAAATTCTTTCCTGGAATAAATGACAAAGAAAAACCCTTCTCTTTCAGCATCCTTTACCATCAGTACATTTGCTTCTGTGCCCATTTTACAATCTACAGGGATACTTTATAGTGCTATATTATGCCAAATTGTCCTGATCATTCCTTGTATAGATCATAAATAAAACACTCAATATCATCCTCATCATCCAGTATCCCTGCACATTGCTCGTGGTGCCCATCGTTTACAATTGCTCACAGCAAAACCCACCCTTTCACCTCTCTTTAGAATTTCCCTTCAAACTTGTCACTGCAGTACAGGCAGACAGTTCCATCTCTCTTTCACTCGCTACTGCTTTCATGAAGCCAGGATGGTCCAGCTTTTGCTTGTTGAGTTTTTGGTTTTATTTTCTTTTTCATGCTGGCGTTTGTAAATATTAGGGGTAAGAGATGGACCTCGGGTCCATCTTCTAATTTCCATACGTAAATATTCGCATTATGCATTTTTAATAAAACATCTATGTTTGATAGCATTATTTTAAAAGTACATACCTATAATGCACAAACGATTGGTTATATGCAGTATGATTACTAAATCATTACAACCAGTATATCAATGCAAAAAATAATTATCTTACCTTTCTCCAAATAACATCAGCACTGTCCAAAACACAAACCTCACATCGAGCGCAAATGCGGTACTGAACTTGGCCTCTGGTTGCACCTGCGTGAGTTACAAAGGATGTTGAGGGACATCTAGCGGCATCTAATTTTAATTCATGCCCTTTTTAATTATATTTGAGGTAACCATCTCACCCCAGGGGTCCGTCTACCCCACCTTCCCCACATATGTTTGTGTGCGTTTACGAGTATGTGCATGTGGATGCAAATCTATGAAGCATCAATACATTTTTGTGTGTGTGGATATACGCTGATACAGTATGCCCACAATAAATCTACCATATATTCGTTCATCCCAGCCTGTAGGAAGCTTCGGCTAAGCAGACTGTGCGTCAATATCTGACTTTGTAGATTTATAAGTGACTTTGTGTTATGGCAATAAACCTACCTACCTACCTACCTACCTCCCCACCCTCACTCACTCACTCACTCACCCACCCTCCCACCCACCCAAAACCAACCAACTCACTTACTCACTCACTCACTCACTTCGAGTGTGTATATCCTCCTCAAATGGTTTTGACTCGAAAAATAAATACATATACAAAATACAAATATAAATGCATTAAAATTGTACTTAATTACAATTCAAATACAAATACAATTGTATTTGATCCACTCTGATATATATATATATATATATATATATATATATATATATATATATATATATATATATATATATATATATATATATATATATATATATATATATACAATGTGTGTTTGAGTGTATGTGTGTGTGTGTGTGTGAGTGTATGTGTGTGTGTGTGTGTGTGTGTTTGTGTGTGTGTTGTTACGTCACCAGTGTCATAACACTGATATGGTCAGGGGTCTCGGGAAAAGTTGCAAAAAAAAACCAAAGAGAAAACAAAGCTGGGTTGGTCAGGCCCCAAAACACTACGTTCTTTTCCCCTCAATCGAACAACAATAAAAGGAAAATGAATAACTTAAAACTAAGGAAATGGAGTAACGGAAACGCAAAAGTACTAAAGACTATATATTTAGAGAAAGTTAATATTTATATTAATTACAAAAGAAATTAAAAACCCAAGACTGCCTTAGCAAACACTCCTTTAAAAACATGAATCAAATAACACAACGTAAGCACAAAACACTGTTGCAAACACGTGGTCGAGGGGCAGCATTGAACACAAAGGCAAAAGCGTGATAAACACGGAAACGCATAAACAATGGCACAAGAAAAGCACACACACAAAATAAAAACCTAACCTTAAAACACTAACGACTCTCTCTCTCCCGTAAAAGAAAACACACGCTTTCAGGCGTGGAAAAACTGCAGAAGGCGCTGCAGGGACACAAAAGGGGAGAGAGAGGAGCCGGCCTCCCTTCTATACCGACGTGAACGGGAACAAACAAGGGAAGGAGGAGTGACCTCGGGTCACTCCTTATATTCGGGTGACTGCCGCCTCGCCGCCTACGAGCGGGCTGCCAGACGTCTCCGGCGGTGCGGGACAAAAACTCCCCCACGACCGCTCAAAATACATATTTGAAATACAATAAATAAATCCTAACCTAAACATAAAATAAATATACATACTATGTTACAATACATTGGAAACGAGTAGAAGAGATATAAATGAAAAGAACAGCCCGGTGGAAACATTGACCCCGGGTCGTCGCGCGGGGCGGTTGCTATGGCCCAGAACATGGAACGGCTGGTGGAATATTCCACAGATTCCGGGTGGTCACTATGCCGCTCCCCAAAACCGGAAATATCCAGTTCATGCTGGGTCGGCGTGGGTGGACATACCACAGAACAAAGGGTCACACAGCAGGCCACGGTGGGTGACCCCACCGTGTCGGTAAATGAATAAAAAAAATTAAGGTCGGGAGAAGCCCGGCCGTAACAGTGTGTGTGTGTGTGTGTGTGCTGCAATCATCCTCTATAGAACAGTTCTCCTGTCCACCCTCTGTAACACCTTAACCACTTCTACTCAGTCTTTTCTTACCCCTGCCCATTAATTGTGTGATTATATTTAATATGCCTATGTGAAAGAGATGTGGAAGAAATAATAACGAAAAGTGTGCATTACCTTATAGATAGCCTACTATCATCGCCTTCAGTGCGTGTTTTGAAGGACCCGTTCTCCCTTTAAAACTGGCACTATTATAATTATACTTTGTTTCTTAGGTGATGGCATTGATTATTAAAGTAGGGTTCAGTTATTCAATTATATTACGAATACTTTGTAATTATGAACCTACTTACATTATCTCAATCATATATATCTGTTACGTGTCTTTCATACAATGTATGACGTCATGAACAGCCAATCAGGTGAAAGGGGGGCGGAGCTTAGCAGAATGGGGGAGGGGCTTCTCGGTGCAAATTGGCCAAGTTAATTTGGACAGACTATAGCTACATTTCGTACGTATGTCGGTCAACGTTGCCAAATTGTCGTACACGGAACATTGCATTTATCATTTTTAGGCTTCAAGACTGTCGTAACCACACAAATAACGATAGGAAATTAAAGTTAGCGCTAAAACTGTTAAATATTGATGGGTTTCGTTCTCTTTTGCTATAGTTATCGGTCAGAAACTACAAAAATGCAATGCACTGAGTACGATAATTTGGCAATGCTGATATCAGTGACAACAGCACCGTATCTCTAAGGTAACTTTTTCAAGATTTAACTTTGTGCTGAACGGCTTTGGTAGCATCGATTTGCAATCTGTCTGCAGTTGTGAATAAAGCATTGAAAGAACCATAATCGGGAGCCTCCGTGGTGTTGTAGGTGCCAGGGGAGGATCACCTATAAGGATTAACCCCAAAATACGTGAAATTATGACGCGAAAAAGAAAAAAAAACTAATTCCAATATTCTCAAAACAGAGCGTAAAGGAATGTTTGCAAATGAAGAAAGAGCTCAACACACACCTCGGATGAAGGAAATATACGTGGATGAAAAACATGCTCGGCACCTCCAAATTCATGAGAGAAAAGGAAACTCATGTTTCAAAAACAAAGTTGCAAAAACACTGCTCGTGATCCAACCTTCATAATTATGTGCGATTCATCCATCAATTTGGTGCCGCAGCCATGTACTCTGATTGTTCCAGGGATGAGAAACGAGGCCCCCATAAGACACAACCTGTCCTACCTTGCAGGCGTAGGAGGTCCAGTGGTCGCTGCTGTCAGCCAGCGGTGGCCTGTGGGTGACGCGGGAAAGGACTCGACAATCGGGAGCCCCGCCGCACGCACGGGAGTGCACAGGGGAGACTGAAAAGGAACCTATTCTAACGGCGTGATCATAGAGCTGCGAGTGCTCACGGGCAGCACTGGACGGTGGTTTAGCTAAAATGCTTCTGCTGAACACTAGTAACCGGAATGTTTTTTAACCTAGGCTAAATGTGTCCGGGGTCGAGTCACACAGTTTCGAGAATAGCATTTTCACAGGGCGTCGGACATTGATGCTATTTTGGGAGAGAAAGTTTGAGACCCCGACCCAATTAGGTGCCAAATGTGGATGATGACGGCACTTGTAGGAGTAACTTTAGGGCAAACTTCGCTAAAATATGCGGGCACGGGCAGCGAGGCCAGGAGTGTCATGTGTGCACCGCCTTTCATTCATGTCGTTATGTCGACGTGACGTTTAACTGTGACGTAGTAGTAATCACCGACTCAACCGGCAACTCTCTCTCTCTCTCTCTCTCTCTCTCTCTCTCTCTCTCTCTCACACACACACACACACACACAGTAACAATAGTTCAGCCCTGTACATAGGGATGATGCTCATATGAAAATGTTATTTGAGTTTCACTCGCAGGAAACTACTCATCCCTTGCCTGGAAAACACGGCCTTTGGTGCTGCATGCGTATAACGTAGAGCAGCGGTTGTTAACCATTTTACCACTTCGCCCTGCTTGTTACGTCCCGCCACGCCCCCTGCCACCTGGCCTGGCCCTCAGTTCATCATCCCTAGCAGCATCCCTATGTACAGGGCTGAGCTATTGTTAATGTGTGTGTGTGTGTGTGAGAGAGAGAGAGAGAGAGAGAGAGAGAGAGAGAGAGAGAGAGAGAGAGAGAGAGAGAGAGAGAGAGAGAGAGAGAGAGAGAGAGACGACTGCTGGTTGAGTCGGTGATTACTACTACGTCATAGTTAAACGTCACGTCGACGTCACGACATGAACGAGAGGCGGTACACACATGTCGACACACCTGGCCTCGCTGCCCGTGCCCGTATATTTTAGCGAAGTTTGCCCTAAAGTTACTCCTACAAGTGCCGTAATCATCCACATTTGGCACCTAAGCCTATTTTAGCCAATAAGGTCGGGGTCTCAAACATCCTCCCCCAAAATTCCATCTGTGTCCGACGCTCTGTTAAAATGTTATTCTCGCAAAACTGTGACACAGACCCGAAAACGTTTAGTGGCTCGAACCGATCTGGCCACGTGTTCACAGGTTCGAACCGCGGAGGTACAATGGGTCGAGTCGACCTCAGCCCCTGACCAGTGAAGCCGCCGAACTGTCGTTAACATCCTCTCGCCCTCACGATGGGGGATACCTGGCAAATGTCAGGTGTTCAGTCACGTCAGGTTGGTCAGGTCACAGGCCACCTGGGTTTCCGCGGTGTAGAATGACCTTAGTAGAATCATTTCTAGTTCAGCTACGAGACCATCAGCATAGTTACTCAAAGCTGTTGCTGAAACCCATTGACATATGAGGTATTTCTATCCCGGAAAAGTTTACAGAGAGCTTTAAAAGCTGCTAAAATTAGGAACACTCCGACTGTCATTGCTGGTTAGTGGCAGATAAACAGGTAAGCAAAGAAACATCAGTGAGTTAGTGGTGGGATTAGCTTGCAGAATCTTGAAATTGGTTTCTGTTTCCATTTATTATGTAGAAAATTTTATTAGTATTTATGAAATAGTTCTACCGCATCAGTAAGTGTGCGGCAATAAAAAACAACACTGTCTCAATGGGCAAGACGTGGCCTGGAGGCAGTAACCACGGCGGTGGGCGAGAGCTCTCACCCGGGTTAGCGCCATCGTGACGGCGGGAGTGGCAGTTAGTGACTGGTCGGCGGCTTCACCTCGTTCAGCGGGATTAGCGGCCCGTGGCGACTCCACCAATTCTACCGCCATGATTCGAATTCTAGATTGGCGCTTCGTTTGCCTTTTTTTTTATTTCTCCTATGACTGGGGTTGGCTTTCTTGGTGGGGCCCGGTGGCTGGCCGTAGCCCGGTATGGTGCTGGCAAGTGTTTATAGTGGTGCCATCTTGTTTGGCCAATGCTGCTCCCCAGAGGTCACCTTTGATCCTCTTTTTAAAGATAATTTAGAGTCCGGGTTGATAGGTGGTCTTCAGGTCAGAATGTAGGTAGTCTTAGGCCACTCGGCGATGACTGAAAAATTGCCAGCTTGTTTGTGGCGAGGGGCGGGACGCGAACCTGCCGCGCCCGCACGGTGACCACTCAGCCGCCCCTCTCAGCATAATGCAAATGCAGACCACAGATGCCTGCAGCTCGTTAGGGATCGAATCTTTCAATTTGAAAAGGGTAAGCTACCTATTATTTTCCCAGGTTTAAAAATCACCCTAACATTTATCTAAGAATAAAAGTCACATAATAACTCATCCAGGGAGAGAAGAGACAGTTAGACACCTGCCGAATCGGGCGTAAGCTACTCCCGGTGAGATATATAAGAGGGCCGAGAGGGTGCTGCAAACCTGTCAAGGACCCTCCCGTGGCCTCACTTTCCGTTTCTCTGTTGTCTCATCAACACCAGAGAGTAGTTCAGCATGCTCTCTAAAGACAAATCCTCTCTCTTTCTACACCATACTACATTCGCGCACATCACTTCCTCCTTCTTTTTTTCATAATTCAAAAAATTACTATGGCTGAAAGAAACACTGCCTCGGAGTCCCCGTCTGGGGGAGGGAACCAAAAATGACCCCACACTGGGCTCCCTTTTGGCGCCGACCATAAGAGGTGTCCTGATAACTCTTCCAACTTTTGCAACATTCGCGGTCTTTGCTCTAACTTCCATTCTGAGGAGCACACTCCTCCTACTCAAACCACTCCTTCGCTTCCTAACCGAAACCCAGGTCTCAGAGGCCACTGACAGTAATCTCTACTCTGTTCCTTTCTACTAACTCTATCCTTGATTTCAATTCAAAGCTGAATATTGCGCCTCTTAAAGCAACGACATAACTTGCTATCGTGCCCATGACCTTAACTCTTCAGAATTTTCCACCATCATTCCATTACTAAGTACATCTGTGTTGTTTGTCGCTCACCTAAGTCAACCTTCTGTGTAAAAATCTTTCACTTTCAATTCCAAAGCGGAGCACATCTTGACTCACACTCCCTCGCTAAAATCTCCATCTTAGGATATTTCAATGTTCATTTAACACATTCCACGCTCTTTGTCTACTCCTCACGCAAAATCCTTGGTTCAAGCACGCTTGTTCTCGTGCTATAATAAATAAAGAGACAGCTCACAAAAGGTACCAGAGCCTTCGCACTAATGCTAATCATAATATTTACACTTCCTCCCGGAATCGTGCCAAATCTCTTCTCCAACTAACCAAAAACCCCGTCATCAATAGAAAATGTCAAAACCATCCTTTCTCTAATTCTTCCAGAGACTTCTGGCACCTGGCTATCTAACAATTTGACTTCTTCATCTTTCTGACCTCCACTTTGTCACAATGGCAGCACAGCTGTCACATGTGTCTCAAAGGCTGAACTCTTAGCTCAAACCTTCTCTATAAATTCAATTCTAGACGATGCAGGGCATATCCCTCCCACTCCTCCCCCTTCTGACACAACTATGCCTGTCATTAAAATTCTTAGGAGTGATGTTTTCTATGCCCTGTCCGGCCTCAACCCTCAGAAGGCTTACGGGCCCGATGGAGTGCCTCCTATTGTCCTTAAAAATTGTGCTTCCGTGCTGACACCCTGCCTGCTCAAACTCTTTCGCCTCTGCCTTTCAACATCTATCTTTCCTTCCTACTGGAAGTAAGCCTTCATACAGCCTGTGCTTAAGAAGAGTGACTGTACCAATCACTCAAACTACCGTCCTAGACGTTTACTTTCCTGTCTTTCTAAATCTTTTGAATCAATCCTTAACCGGAAAATTTTTAAGCATCTGTCAACTTCTCACCTTCTATCTGATCGCCAGTATGGGTTCCGCAAAAGGCGTTCTACTGGTGATCCTGTCTTTCTATAGCTGACTCCTGGTAAACCTCTTTCAGCTGTTCCGATGAAATTTTCGCTGCTGCTTTAGGCATCTCAAAAGCTTTTGATAGGGTCTGGCACAATTTTTTCCTGTCCAAACTATCCTCCTACGGATTCTATCCCTCTCTCTGGATCTTTATCTCCAGTTTCCTTTCTGGCCGATCTGTCTCTGCTATGGCAGACGGTCACTGTTCTTCCCCTAAACTTGTCAACTGTGGTGTACCACAGGACTCTATTTTATATCCCACACTTCTGTTGTTCATTGATGATATCTCCAAAACAAACTGTCCTATCCACTCGTACTCCTCCTACTCTGCATCACTCAACATTATCTATCATAAGACCCTCCCTACACGAATGACAAGCCTCTAGACTGGACACTGCAGAACGCTGAACCTCAGATCTTGCTGTCATTTCTGGTTGGGGCAGGAGGAACTTGGTATCCTTCAACGTCTCAAAAACTTAGTTTCTCCACTTGTCAAGAGTGTCAACTCGACACAATCTTTCAAACAACTATCCCCTATTCTTCGACAATACTCAACTGTCAACTTCTTCTACACTAAACATTCTCGGTCTATCCTTAATTAACTCATAATCTTCACTGGAAACCTCATATCTCTTTCTCGCAAAATCAGCTTCCTCGAGGTTAGGCGTTCTTTATCGTCTCCGCCAGATATTTTCCCCCTCTCAGATGATGTCTATATACAGAGGCCTTGTCCGCCCCCAGATGAAGTATGCATCTCACGTGTGGGGGGCTCCACTCACACAGCTCTCCTGGACAGAGGGGAGTCTAAGGCTCTTCGTCTCATCAACTCCCTTCCTCTTACCTGCAGTCTTCTAGCTCTTAAATTGCGCCGCAGTGTTGCACTTCTTTCAACCTTTTATCGATACTTTCGCGCTGACTGCTCCTCTGAACTTGCTAATGGGATGCCTCCCCTCCTCCCGCGGCCCCGCTGCGCATGACTTTCCACTGTTGCTCATCCCTATGCTGTCCAAATCCCTCATACAAGAGTTAACTAGCATCTTCATTATGTTGCCCCTTCCTCTGCTAGACTCTGGAACAGCCTTCCTTCGTCTGTACTTCTTCCTGCCTATGACTTGAACTCTTTCCAGAGAGGAGCATCAGGACGCCTCTCCACCCGAAACTGACCTCTCTTCTGGCCTCTCGTTCTATTCTATTTTGCCAGAGCAGCGTCTAGCGGGACTTTACGTTCCTGTCTTTGTTTTTTGCCCTCGAGTTGCCTCCCTTGCTGTAAAAAAAAACTTCAGAGGAAAAAGCTACTTTTACCAATAAGCTTCCTTACCCCTAACCCTTCTGCTTACTCTGTCAAACTGTTCTCTCCGTTGGGCTCCTCCGATCACAACCTCATTTCTGTATTCTGTCCTATCGCTCCTGTACACCCTCTGGACCCACCGAAGAGGTGATGCTTCTGGCATTTTGCTTCAGCTCGGTGGGACGACCTGAGGATGTACTTTTCAGATTTACCGTGGAAAGATTATTGCTTCCAGGATAGAGACCCCTCTGTGTGTGCCCAGCGCATCACAGAGGTGATTGTCTCTGGAATGGAGGCATACATTCCACGTACTTTCTCTACTCCTCATGCTAAAAAGTATTGGTTTAATCACGCTTGTTCTCGTGCTGTCAAAGATAGAGAGGCAGCTCACAAAAGGTACCAGAGCCTTCGAACTCCCGCTAACCATGACCTTTACATTTCCGCCCGGAATCGTGCCAAATCTATTCCTCGACTTACCAAAAACTCCTTTATCCATAGCTAATGTCAACACTTTGCTTTCTCTAATTCTTCCAGAGACTTCTGGCACTTAGCCAAAAATATCTCCTCCAATTTCACTTCTTCCTCTTTCCCGCCTCTTCTTAACCCAGACGGCAGTACTGTCGTCTCTTCTACTTCTAAGGCTGAACTCTTCACTCAAACTTTCTGTAACAGCTCCACTCTGGACGATTCTGGGCATATTCCTCTTACTCATCCCCCCTCCGACTCCTTTATGCCTGTTATTAAGATTCTTCCTAATGATGTTTTCTATGCCCTCTCTGGCCTCAACTCTCAGAAGTCTTATGGACCTGATGGAGTACCTCTTATTGTCCTTAAAAACTGTGCTTCCGTGCTGACACCCTGCCTGGTCAAACTCTTTCGCTTCTGCCTATCAACATCTACCTTTCCTTCCTGCTGGAAGTATGCCTTCGTACAGCCTGTGCCTAAGAAAGGTGACCGTTCCAATCCCTCAAACTACCGCCCTATAGCTTTACTTTCCTGTCTATCTAAAGCTTTTGAATCAATCCTTAACCGGAAGATTCAAAAGCACCTTTCCACTTCTAACCTTCTATCTGATCGCCAGTATGGGTTCCGCAAGGGGCGTTCTACTGGCGATCTTCTTGCTCTCTTAACTGATTCTTGGTCATCCTCTCTTAGCCGTTTCGGTGAAACTCTCAGTTGCACTAGACATATCGAAAGCCTTCGATAAAGTCTGGCACAAGTCTTTGCTTTCTAAACTGCCCTCTTTCGGATTCTATCCTTCTCTATGTTCCTTTATCTCCAGTTTCCTTTCCGGCCGTTCTATCTCTGCTGTGGTAGACGGTCACTGTTCCTCTCATAAACCCATTAACAGTGGTGTTCCACAGGGCTCTGTCCTATCACTCACTCTCTTCCTGTTATTCATTAATGATCTTCTTTCCATAGCAAACTGTCCTATCCACTCATACGCTGATGGCTCCACTCTGCATTATTCAACTTCTTTCAATAGAAGACCCTCTCAACCGGAATTACATGACTCCAGGAAGGAGGCTGCAGAACGCTTAACCTCAGACCTTACTATCATTTCCGATTGGGGTAAAAGGAACCTTGTGTCCTTCAGTGCCTCAAAAATCCAATTTCTTCACCTATCAACTCGACACAATCTTCCAAACAACTATCCCCTATTCTTCGACAACACTCAGCTGTCACCATCTTCAACACTAAACATCCTCGGTCAATATTTAACTCAAAATCTTAACTGAAAACTTCACATCTCTTCTCTCACTAAATCAGGTTCCTCAATGATGGGCGTTCTGTATCGTCTCCGCCAGTTCTTCTCCCCCGCACAGTTGCTATCCATATACAGGGGCCTTGTCCGCCCTCGTATGGAGTATGCATCTCACGTGTGGGGGGCTCCACTCACACAGCTCTCTCGGACAGAGTGGAGTCTAAGGCTCTTCGTCTCATCAGCTCTCCTCCTCTTACTGATAGTCTTCTACCTCCTAATTTCCGCCGCCATGTTGCCTCTCTTTCTATCTTCTATCGATATTTTCATGCTGACTGCTCTTCTGAACTTGCTAACTGCATGCCTCCCCCCCTCCCGCGGCCCCGCTGCACACGACTTTCTACTCATGCTCATAACTATACTGTCCAAACCCCTTATGCAAGAGTTAACCAGCATCTTCACTCTTTCATCCTTCACGCTGGTAAACTCTGGAACAATCTTCCTTTTTCTGTATTTCCTCCTGCCTACGACTTGAACTCTTTCAAGAGAAGGGTATCTGGACACCTCTCCTCCCGAAATTGACCTCTCTTTCGGCCACCTCTTTAGATTCTTTTTGTGAGCAGCGAGTAGCGTTTTTTTTTTTATAATTGTTTACTTTTTGTGCCTTTGAGCTGTCTCCTTTGTTGTAAAAAAAAAGCATATGGTGCGACTTGTGGCTCTCTCGTTGTGAATAGTCCCTCTGATTGTTTACCGGTATGTAAATACAAAAGAAAAATCACTAAATCCATAGCAAACAAGGCTTGTTTGATGAACTGTAATTCAGTGTGCAGATTGAAGTACTGTGACTTGAGCAAATGTTATACGCCCTGGCAGCAAGTGTGACAAGGACCAAATTCCTTTTACCGGAAATAGAGATAAACGGAGAAAATTTTGTGGTTAGCAATGGAAATGTTTATTTCTATATACCAATGTAGAAAATATTCCGTTGCAATTTCTTAACATGAATGTAAAAAAATTGCATTTTATCATTATATTCAGTTTCTGCAGTAAACTTTATGTTAGCATGGGAAGAACTGAGATGCGCTAAATGAAACTGAACCTGATCCTTTTCCCTGAAAACTATAAATGTGTCGTCCACAAAACGACGGAAAAGAGTGGCTTGAAATCCCACGAACATTCCTTTACTTATTTATTTTCGTGCTATGATAGAAATACGGCGGCAAGCGTAGGACCTAAAGGACTGTACACGGCTGCACCATCGACCTGTGTGTGTGTGTGTGCACGTGCTTATTGGCATGAAGAAGCTCTTATACGGACAATGGCAACAGCGTAGGAAATTGTTCCTTGTCAAAGCCAAATACTATCTTGAAATAGTGCATTGATGCATATGGTAATAGTTTCTCCAAGTGGAGTATTGGTATATAAGGACTGCAGATCAAAACTAACAAGGTGACAGATACCACGTGACAAACTCTTCAATTCTTTAACAAAAGGAAAATAATCTTTTATATGAAGAAATGAAGGCCCGTGGTGTGTCGGTGCTAGGAGTCTAAGGCCTCAACATTATTGGCCACGCAATTGTTTATAGAGGTAGATAACTTCGTGTAAGTGCGAGGCGTAAAGGAGTCTTCCCGCTGTGGCGTCGAGTCTCGTACCCTTGAATTATATATTCCACTTTGTTTCAATACACGGAGATGGGTGAATTTCAGCAAGATACCGTTATCTCATTTATCACATTTACCGACATACAAGGGGTGTAGGGCATCTCATTTATCACATTTACCGACATACAAGGGGTGCAGGTTATCTCATTTATCACATTTACCGACATACAAGGGGTGTAGGTTATCTCATTTATCACATTTACCGACATACAAGGGGTGCAGGTTGTCTCATTTATCACATTTACTGACATACAAGGGGTGCAGGTTATCTCATTTATCACATTTACCGACATACAAGGGGTGTAGGTTATCTCATTTATCACATTTACTGACATACAAGGGGTGTAGGTTATCTCATTTATCACATTTACCGACATACAAGGGGTGTAGGTTATCTCATTTATCACATTTACCGACATACAAGGGGTGCAGGTTATCTCATTTATCACATTTACCGACATACAAGGGGTGTAGGTTATCTCATTTATCACATTTACCGACATACAAGGGGTGCAGGTTATCTCATTTATCACATTTACCGACAGACAAGGGGTGCAGGTTGTCTCATTTATTACAGTTACCTACCGAACGGGCGCAAGCCACTCCCGGTGAGGTATATATGGGAAGTGAGGAGGGTGCTGAAGCCCTCCAAAGACCCTTCCCATGTCCTCATTAACTGTTTCCCTATTGTCTCATCAACACCAGAGAGTAGCTCAGCATGCTCTCTAAAGACAGATCCTCTCTATATCCGCACCACACTACATTCACACAACACACACCTTTTCCAAAAATTCAAAATTCAAAATGGCGTTCAACAACAGTACCTCGGAGTCCCCGCCTGGGGGGGGGGACACAAATTTACCCGGGGAGGACTCCCCTTCTGGCTGCCGACCTGAGAGGTGTTTTGATAACTCCTCGAACCTTTTTCTTCTCAATTTCTGCAACATTCGCGGTCTTCGTTTTAATTTTCATTCTGAGAAACACCATCTCTCCTCCTTTAAACCTCACCTTCTCTTCCTCACCGAAACACTGGTTTCTGAGGCTACTGACAGCAATCTCTACTCTGTTCCCTCCTACTCTCTCTATCCTCAATTTCAATCCAAAGCTGGATGTTGCGTCTACGTGCGCAACGACATCACTTGCTCTCGTGCCCACGACCTTGACTCTTCAGAATTTTCCACCATCTGGCTAAGACTTCATTGTCAATCTATTACTAAATACATCTGTGCTGTTTATATCTCACCTAACTCTACTAACTATGTAAAATTCTTTGGCTACCTGAATTCTAAAGTGGAGCACATCTTGACCCACTCTCCCTTCGCTGAAATCTCCATCCTGGGAGATTTCAATGTTCACCACCAACTTTGGCTTTCATCCTCTTTCACTGACCAGCCTGGTGAAGAAGCCTACAACTTTGCTATCCTCAATGACCTACAGCAGTTGGTTCAACACCCTACACGTATTCACGACCGGCTTGGAGACCAGCCTTAAATACTAGACCTCTTCCTTACCTCAAACCCTTTTGCTTACTCTGTCAAACTGTTCTCTCCGTTGGGCTCCTCCGATCACAACCTTATTTCTGTATTCTGTCCTATCGCTTCTGTACACCCTCTGGACCTACCGAAGAGGCGATGCTTTTGGCATTTTGCTTCAGCTCGGTGGGACGACTTGAGGATGTACTTTTCCGATTTCCCGTGGAATGATTGCTGCGTCCAGGATAGAGACCCCTCTGTGTGTGCCCAGCGCATCACAGAGGTGATTGTTTCAGGAATGGGGGCATACATTCCACGTACTTTCTCTACTCCTCATGCTAAAAAGCCTTGATTTAATCACGCTTGTTCTCGTGCTGTCAAAGATAGAGAGGCACCTCACAAAAGATACCAGAGCCTTCAAACTCCGCTAGCCATGAGCTTTACATTTCCGCCCGGAATCGTGCCAAATCTATTCTTCAACTGATCAAAAACTTCTTTATCCATAGCTAATGTCAACACCTTGCTTTCTCTAATTCTTCCAGAGACTTCTGGCACTTAGACAAAAATATCTCCTCCAATTTCACTTCTTCCTCGTTCCCGCCTCTTCTTAACCCAGACGGCAGCACTGCCGTCTCTTCTATCTCTAAGGCTGAACTCTTAGCTCAGACTTTCTGTAACAACTCCACTCTGGGGGATTCCGGGCATATTCTTCTTACTCATCCCCCCTCCGACTCCATTATGCCTGTTATTAAGATTCTTCCTAATGATGCTTTCTATGCCCTCTCTGGCCTCAACTCTCAGAAGGCTTATGGACCTGATGGAGTGCCTCCTATTGTCCTTAAAAACTATGCTTCCGTGCTGACACCCTGCCTGGTCAAACTCTTTCGCCTCTGCCTGTCAACACCTACCTTTCCTTCCTGCTGGAAGTACGCCTTCGTACAGCCTGTGCCTAAGAAGGGTGACCGTTCCAATCCCTGAAACTACCGCCCTATAGCTTTACTTTCCTGTCTATTTAAAGCTTTTGAATCAATCCTTAACCGGAAGATTCAAAAGCACCTTTCCACTTCTAATCTTCTTTCTGATCGCCAGTATGGGTTCCGCAAGGGGCGTTCTACTGGTGATCTTCTTGCTCTCTTAACTGACTCTTGGTCATCCTATCTTAGCCGTTTCGGTGAAACTTTCTCAGTTGCTCTAGACATATCGAAAGAATTCGATAGAGTCTGGCACAAGTCTTTGCTTTCTAAACTGCCCTCTTTCAGTTTATATGCTTCTCTATGTTCCTTTATCTCCAGTTTCCTTTCCGACCGTTCTATCTCTGATGTGGTAGACGGTCACTGTTCTTCTTATAAACCTACTAACAGTGGTGTTCCACAAGGCTCTGTCCTATCACCCACTCTCTTCCTGTTATTCATCAATGATCCTCTTTCCATTACAAACTGTCCTATCAACTCATTCGCTGATGACTCCAATCTGCATTTTTCAACTTCTTTCGACAGAGAATCCTCTCAACCGGAATTACATGGCTCCAGGCTGGAGGCTGCAGAACGATTAACCTCACACCTTACTATCATTTCCGATTGGGGTAAAAGGAATCTTGTGTCCGTCAATGCCTCAAAAACCCAATTTCTCCACCTATCAACTCGACACAATCTTCCAAACACCTATCCCCTATTCTTCGACAACACTCAGCTGTCACCATCTTCAACACTAAACATCCTCGGTCTATCCTTAACTCAAAATCTCAACTGAAAACTTCACATCTCTTCTCTCACTAAATCAGCTTCCTCGGGGTTAGGCGTTCTGTATCGTCTCCGCCAGTTCTTCTCCCCCGCACAGTTGCTATCCATATACGAGGGCATTGTCCGCCCTCGTATGGAGTATGCATCTCATGTGTGATGGTGTTCTACTCACACAGCTCTCTTGGACAGAGTGGAGTCTAAGGCTCTTCGTCTCATCAGCTCTCCTCCTCTTACTGACAGCCTTCTACCTCTTAATTTCCGCAGCCATGTTGCCTCTCTTTCTATCTTCTATCGATATTTTCATGCTGACTGCTCTTCTGAACTTGCTAACTGCATGCCTCCCCACCTCCCGCGGCCCCGCTACACGTGACTTTCTACTCATGCTCATCCCTATACTGTCCAACCCCTCTATGCAAGAGTTAACCAGCATCTTCACTCTTTCATCCCTCACGCTGGTAAACTCTAGAACAATCTTCCTTCTTCTGTATTTCCTCCTGCCTACGACTTGAACTCTTTCAAGAGGAGGGTATCTGGACACCTCTCCTCCCGAAATTGACCTCTCTTTCGGCCACCTCTTAGGATTCTTTTTGTGAGCAGCGAGTAGCGGGCTTTTTCTTATTATTTTTTACTTTTTATTGTTGCCCTGAGCTGTCTCCTTTGATGTAAAAAAATTCATTTATGACATTTACCGACATACAAGGGGTGTAGCTTGTTTCATTTATCACATTTACCAACATAAAAGGGGTGTAGGTTGTCTCATTTATCACATTTACCGACATAAAAGGGGTGCAGGTTGCCTCATTTATCACATTTATCTCATTCATTACCGACATATATCTCATTTATCACATTTACCGACATACAAGGGGTGTAGGTTGCCTCATTTATCACATTTACTGACATACAAGGGGTGTAGGTTGTTTCATTTATCACATTTACCGACATACAAGGAGAGCAGGTTATCTAATTTATCAAACCCTGCCTGGTCAAACTCTTTCGCCTCTGCCTGTCAACATCTACCTTTCCTTCCTGCTGGAAGTACGCCTACATACAGCCTGTGCCTAAGAAGGGTGACCGTTCCAGTCCTTCAAACTACCGTCGTATAGCTTTACTTTCTTGTCTATATAAAGCTTTTGAATCAATCCTTAACCGGAAGATTCAAAAGCACCTTTCCACTTCTGACCTTCTCTCTGATCGCCTGTATGGGTTCGGCAAAGGGCGTTCTACTGGCGATCTTCTTGCTCTCTTAACTGACTCTTGGTCATCCTCTCTTAGCCGTTTCGGTGAAACTTTCTCAGTTGCGTTAGACATATCGAAAGCCTTCGATAGAGTCTGGCACAAGTCTTTGCTTTCTAAACTGCCCTCTTTCGGATTCTATCCCTCTCTCTGTTCCTTTATCTCCAGTTTCCTTTCCGGCCGTTTTATATCTGCGGTGGTAGACGGTCACTGTTCTTCCCCTAAACTTATGAACAGTGGTGTTCCACAGGGCTCTGTCCTATCTCTCACTTTCTTACTGTTATTCATCAATGATCTTCTTTTCATAAAAACAAATGTCCTGTCCACTCATACGCAGACGACTCCACTCTGCATTATTCAACTTCTTTCAACAGTAGACCCTCTCAACAGGAATTGGGAGACTCCAGACTGGAGGCTGCAGAACTCTTAACCTCAGACCTTGCTATAATTTCCGATTGGGGTCAAAGGAACCTTGTAACCTTCAAGGCCTCAAAACCTTAATTTCTCCACCTATCAACTCGACACAATCTTCCAAACACCTATCCCTTATTCTTCGACAACACTCAGCTGTCACCTTCATCAACACTAAACATCCTCCGTCTATCCTTTACTCAAACTCTTAACTGGAAACTTCACATCTCCTCTTTCACTAAATCAGCTTCCTCGAGGATGCGCGTTCTGTATCGTCTCCGCCAGTTCTTCTCCCCCGCGCAGTTGCTATCCATATATAGGGGCCTTGTCCGCCCTCGTATGGAATATGCATCTCACGTGTAGGGGGGCTCCACTCACACAGCTCTCTTGGACAGAGTGGAATCTAAGGCTCTTCGTCTCATCAGCACTCCTCTTACTGACAGCCTTCTACCTCTTAAATTCCGCCACCATGTTGCTTCTCTTTCTATCTTCTATCGATATTTTCACCCTGACTGCACTTCTGAATTTGCTAACTGCATGCCTCCCCACCTCCCGAGGCCCCGCTACACGCGACTTTCTACTCATCCCTATGCTGTCCAAATCCTTTATGCAAGAGTTAGCCAGCTTTTCCATTCTTTTCATTGTCTGTATTTCCTCCTGCCTACGACTTGAGCTCTTTCAAAAAGAGTGTATCAAGACACCTTTCCACCCGAAGTTGACCTCTCTTTTGGCTACTCTTCACTATTGTCTGTTGTGGCAGCATCGAGTAGTGAGCTTTTTATTTTTGCCCTTTTTTTGTTGCCTTTGAACCGTCTTCTTTGTTGTAAAAAAATACAAGAGCTGCAGGTTGTCTCATTTATCACATTTACCGACATACAAGGGGTGCAGGTTGTCTCATTTATCACATTTACCGACATACAAGGGGTGCAGGTTGTCTCATTTATCACATTTACCGACATACAAGGGGTGCAGGTTATCTCATTTATCACATTTACCGACATACAAGGGGTGCAGGTTGTCTCATTTATCACATTTACCGACATACAAGGGGTGCAGGTTGTCTCATTTATCACATTTACCGACATACAAGGGGTGCAGGTTGTCTCATTTATCACATTTACCGACATACAAGGGGTGCAGGTTATCTCATTTATCACATTTACCGACATACAAGGGGTGCAGGTTGTCTCATTTATCACATTTACCGACATACAAGGGGTGTAGGTTATCTCATTTATCACATTTACCGACAAACAAGGGGTGCATGTTATCTCATTTATCACATTTACTGACATATAAGGGATGCAGGTTATCTCATTTACCACATTTACTGACATACAAGGGGTGCAGGTTATCTCATTTATCACATTTACCGACATACAAGGGGTGCAGGTTATCTCATTTATCACATTTACCGACATACAAGGGGTGCAGGTTATCTCATTTATCACATTTATCGACATACAGGTTATCTCATTTATCACATTTACCGACATACAAGGGGTGCAGGTTATCTCATTTATCACATTTACGATAATACAGATAATGCAGGTTATTTTATCACATTTACTGACATACAATGGTGACAATGTCGGTAAATGTGATAAATGAGATAACCTGCACACTTTGTATGTCGGTAATGTGATAAATGAGATAACCTCACACCTTGTTTGTCGGTAAATGTGATAAATGAGATAACCTGCACCTTGTTTGTCGGTAAATGTGATAAATGAGATAACCTGCACCCCTTGTATGTCGGTATATGTAATAAATGAGATAACCTGCACCCCTTGTATGTCGGTAAATGTGATAAATGAGATAACCTGCACCCCTTGTATGTCGGTATATGTAATAAATGAGATAACCTACACCCCTTGTATGTCGGTAAATGTGATAAATTAGATAACCTACACCCCTTGTATGTCCGTAAAAGTGATAAATGAGATAACTTACACCCTTTGTATGTCGGTAAATGAGATAACCTACACACCTTGTATCTCGGTAAATGTGATTTATGAGATAACCTACACCACTTGTATGTCGGTAAATGTGATAAAAACCTCTTGTATGTCGGTAAATGTGATAAATGAGATAACCTGCACCCCTTGTATGTCGGTAAATGTGATAAATGAGATAACCTACACCCCTTGTATGTCGGTAAATGTGATAAATGAGATAACCTGCACCCTTGTTTGTCGGTAAATGTGATAAATGAGATAACCTACACCCCTTGTATGTCGGTAAATGTGATAAATGAGATAACCTGCACCCCTTGTATGTCGGTAAATGTGATAAATGAGATAACCTGCACCCCTTGTATGTCGGTAAATGTGATAAATGAGATAACCTGCATTGTTTGTTTGTATGTCGGTAAATGTGATAAATGAGATAACCTGCACCCCTTGTATGTCGGTAAATGTGATAAATGAGATAACCTGCACCCCTTGTATGTCGGTAAATGTGATAAATGAGATAACCTGCACCCCTTGTATCTCGGTAAATGTGATTAATGAGATACCCTACACCCATTGAATGTTGGTAAATGTGATGAATGAGGTACCCTACACCCCTTGTATGTCGGTAAATGTGATAAATGAGATAACCTGCACCCCTTGTATGACAAGCAGTCGACAAAATACACGGTGCCGTGCTGAAATTCATCCACCCTGTGTGCATGTAAACAAGGCGGACGGCCTAAAACAAGGGGACGAGACTCGACGCCACACCGTCACTGTGTCCTCCCGAGTGAGTGATGACGCCATGTACGTCTTTACAGGTAACCAAGCGTCCTGGACACCAATCAGCAGCCACCGACAGAAGATGGCGGCCTTCACGGAAAGTGTTGTCTTCCGTTTGAAGTTATTGCGCGTCCTGGAGACGGCCGGCCAGAAGGTGTTGACGTACACCCTCCTGTGCGGGACACCAGGCAAGGACCCGAGCGAAACCCTCGTCGAGTACCTCGCCAGGCTTCCGGACACCTCGACGGCCAAATACAAGAACATAAAAGGAAAAGGAAAGTACTTCGACAAGACTCAGAAGCCGATAATCAATAGTGATCCTTCATGTAGCAACTTTGATATTTCCTTGCTCTCTAAAGCGATCACAGTGGCATGCGAAGGATGGGATGATACTTCTCAGCTCGCTAGGCTGGTCAAGAAGATAAAGGACACGAGGAATGACGTGGTGCATGAAACACATAAAATAATAACTAAACGTTATTTCCTGACCGAGCTCACAAAGTTGAAGAAAGAATTTGATGAGACACTAGACGCCACGATGGCGAAGTACAACACTGACGGGGTGGAGTGTGACAAGAAGAGGAAAGAAGTGGAAATGCTTGTCCGCGACATCAGGGACGAGAGCCTTAGCGAGGATGAAGTATTGAGAAGGTCCTTGCGCGATCTGCTGCCACACTTCCGGAAGGAGGCTGATGAGGAACTAAAAGAAAAGCTTGACCGTGCCACGCTCCTTGACCCGCTTCGGTTTCTCAACCGCTATGAACAGCTCCGAGTAGACGTAACAACTATTTTCTCAGAAATTATCATTGAAGAAGAAAAGAAGAATATCCATTACTCGAAGCTACTCACTCTCGCCCAGGACGGGGGTGCAACCTCATCGCCACACCTCATACTGGTAGAGGGCGATGCAGGTAGCGGAAAAACCACTCTCCTTGTACACACTATTTCCGAGTATTTGAAGGAGGAGAGTGATCGCCAAATGGAGGGGCTCGGCCACTACCATCTTTTGTTATGGGTGGTGTGCCGAGAGAAGAGTAGCCTCACTCTTAAGGATCTGATAGACAGCCTCCTGCCCGGCGCCTGTGCCCGGTATAGTAACTTACTGATGCCTTTACTGAAGTACAGCAGGGTCCTCTTCCTGATAGATGGGCTTGACGAGATGAACGACGATTCACTCGTCAGAGATATCCTGAGCCAAGCTAAGGACTGCCCTAACTTCACTTTACTTTCAACATCCCGCCCAGAAGCCATAGAAGGAATGAAGGCAATGACGCCCAAAGAATTTAAGGTTTCCCACCTGAAGCTGGAGGGCGTCTCCGTTGATATGAGGACCGAGCTAGCATTAAAGCACTATCGCTGGCTGTTTAGCACCGAGCCCCTAGACGAGGCCCGCTTCAGGCAGGCCATGCAAGACTTAGCCTGGAATGAGATCTTCAGGATGCCTCTAAATATTCTCTTCCTCGTGACTTTATTCATCATCGAGCCTCAAAAACTGACAACCAAGATAGCCCAGACCGAGCTGTACCAGAAGATCCTGGACTGGTGTGTGGCGAAGTTGCGGCACAGACTCGCTGGTTGTCCCGGAGTACCCAAAGGTCCCTTCCTCGGGATAGCAATTAAACGTTTTTTGCTTGAATTGTACAAAATTGCATTGCAGGGACTCCTTCATAGCAAATTATATCTCAGTGATGGTGATCTAGAACACCTGGCTGAGCTCTGTGACAGAAAGGGCCTGCCGCTGGAGGACACCTTATCAGCCTTCTACTCCCTGCGGCGGGTTGGGACGGCAGAGCAGTATCACGCTCCTCACAAGAGCCTTCAAGACTTTTTCGCGGCCTGCCACATTCATGAATGCTTCAGTAACAACTACAACTCAGGAGACATCCGAAAAGAGCTACACAAAATGGCAGGACAAAACCTACAGCTTGGCCCGCTCAGGAACATGCTGTGTCACCTACTGGGGCTGCTCAGCCGTCGCAGTCGCAGTGTCAAGGCGGTGGAGGAAACCGTGGACCTGTTAGAAGCGTCTGGGATGAAGAACGCTAATGACTGGCTGTCTGTACTGGCGGAAACGGAGCCCGATCTCGACACCATGCTGAGGGTGGCACACCATATAGACCGGGATGAAGAATATGATGATAATTATCACATATTTGTACGTGACGCCACAGTGCACATCGCCACTCTCCTTCTGCCTCACATCCGTCGAAGGGAAGTTAACATGGACCTGACGAGGGACCACAGTGGGATGGAAGACTTGCTTGCAGGCCTTCATGACCATAAATTAACCAGTCTATTCTTCAATCACCACTACAAAAACCCTCGTCCAGACGCTGCCTCGGCTCCCCTGCTGCAACAAGCCCCATGGTAAGACATGTCCACTCACCTCCTCCATTGCACTGCGGACAACAGGGACTCACTGTGCTATTGCCTACCCCAAAACTGTCTATCCATCTATCTGTCAATCCCCTTTATTACCTACCTAGCAATCAATCCATCTAATATATAAACAGAAGAACCCTGCACTTACCTAATTTCCACTTTGATTATCCTGAAATTGATACAAGTACACCATAACACAAAATTTTTCCTATGAGGTGAATTGACAGATATAATTTACATCACCACGATTATCATAAAATTTTGCTTTCCTCTATGGTATTTTGTTTGTTATCATAATACATCGTTACCAACACCAGAACGAGCTAATATAGTGTCTCATTAGTTTCATTATTATTATTATTATTATTATTATTATTATTATTATTATTATTATTATTATTATTATTATTATTATTACAGTATTATTGGTATAGATATACAATCATTATTATTATTATTATTATTATTATTATTATTATTATTATTATTATTATTATTATTATTATTATTATTATTATTATTATTATTATTATTATTATTATTATTATTATTATTATTATTATTATTATTATTATTATTATTATTATTATTATTATTATTATTATTATTATTATTACTACAGTATTATTGGTATAGATATACAGTCATTATTATTATTATTATTATTATTATTATTATTATTATTATTATTATTATTATTATTATTATTATTATTATTATTATTATTATTATTATTATTATTATTATTATATTTATTATTAGTATAGTCAGTTTCATTCCGTCTGTCCACTCGGTAACGTGGATGTGGCACCTGCGCGTTGTGAGCTCGCGATTGCGTGAAGATCAACTTTATGTTTTCAGTGATACATTTGAGTGTTTGAGTACACAAAACAAGTGTTAATAACACAAACACTGTGCTAGATCGGCGTCGCATGACCCTCCAACACCCCCCCAACAATATATATTATGCAACTAGGGGTCTAAAATGCAAAATGCTGGAAAGTAAAAATGGCGCCAATATAAACACTTGCCTGCGCTACAACGGGCTGGGGCCGACCATCAGGCCCTACTATGAAGGCCTACCGGCGCCACAGGCCAAGACGTAAAAAAAAAAAAAATTACTGTTTATAATGATATGTTGTAGGGTTCATCAGGGCTAACAAATGTTCTTATACAATGTCATGTCTACAATGCATGGGTAAGCCAGGAAAACAACTTGAAGAAAACAATAGCAACAACAACAACAACAACAACAACAACACTAAGGTGGACAATCTGTTGATCGGCGTCTGCGTCGTCGATAAAAAAAAACCTCGAGGCCTCTTATATGATCCGCAAACAAGCCGATTTGCATCGATGATTATCTACCATACAAGCACACGAAGGAGCTACTTGTATATCAAACAGTATAGTCTGATCATTCTCGAACGATTCCTAGCCTTTCAGATACACTCATATTTCATCTCATTCAGGTCCATTAAGTGATATACGACTCTGCAAGTGTCTATACATAAGAAATTTTGATGCGTTGCATGTAAATAACATGTGTAGCCTAATTTGCGAAGTAGCCTATAGCATCGCATTCAACAGTTATTATTTACTGTTACATGTTATTTCAATTATTAATCGTTATTTACATGCAGAAAATCAATAAAATACCCTTTATTTGCACTTGCAGAGACAGATGTCTTTTATGGCGTCTTCATATATTCAGCTTTTGTCGATTCAGAGTTTGATAGATAGAGTCCCGACAATCTAAGATTTGGACGCCATTATTGGGCCTTTTTTCGCCGCGCTTTTCAAACGCTGGCACACGCTCTCGCGGCGAAAACAGGGCCAATAATGGCGTCCAAATCTTAGGTTGTCGGGACTCTCTCTATCAAGAAACTCTCCAGATCACGACCCAGAAACGGGTTACGCTATATGGAAGACGCTATTAATACACCTGAAATGAACTATCAATCAATGAATATGAAAAACCACAGATCGTTCGAGTATGATGTGACTATGTTATTTGATACAGGCTTGTCTTTTCCCGTGCTTGTATGCTAGATTATCGATGCAAACGACCGAGTAGTTTTTTTTTTTTTTTTTTTTTTTTTTACAGCAAAGGAGACAGCTCAAGGGCACAAAAAAGTAAACATTAATAAAAAAAAAAGCCCGCTACTCGCTGCTCCTAAAAAGAATCCAAAGAGGTGGCCGAAAGATAAGTCAGTTTCGGGAGGAGAGGTGTCCTGATACCCTCCTCTTGAAAGAGTTCAAGTCGTAGGCAGGAGGAAATACAGATGAAGGAAGATTGTTCCAGAGTTTACCAGCGTGAGGGATGAAAGAGTGAAGATGCTGGTTAACTCTTGCATAAGGGGTTTGGAGAGTATAGGGATGAGCATGAGTAGAAAGTCGAGTGCAGCGGGGCCGCGGGAGGGGGGGAGGCATGCAGTTAGCAAGTTCAGAAGAGCAGTCAGAGTGGAAATATCGATAGAAGATAGAAAGAGAGGCAACATTGCGGCGGAATTTAAGAGGTAGAAGACTATCAGAATGAGGAGGAGAGCTGATGAGACGAAGAGCCTTTGCCTCCACTCTGTCCAGAAGAGCTGTGTGAGTGGAGCCCCCCCACACATGAGATGCATACTCCATACGAGGGCGGACAAGGCCCCTGTATATGGACAGCAACTGTGCAGGGGAGAAGAACTGGCGGAGACGGTACAGAACGCCCAGCCTCGAGGAAGCTGATTTAGTAAGAGATGAGATATGAAGTTTCCAGTTGAGATTTTGAGTTAAGGATAGACCGAGGATGTTTAGTGTTGAGGAAGGTGATAGCTGGGTGTTGTCAAAGAATAGGGGATAGTTGTTTGGAAGATTGTGTCGAGTGGATAGGTGGAGAAACTGTTTTTTTGAGGCGTTGAAGGACACCAGGTTCTTCTTGCCCCAATCGGAAATAATAGTAAGGTCTGAGGCTAAGCGTTCTGCAGCCTCCAGCCTTGAGTCGTTAAGTTCCTGAAGGGTGGGTCGTCTATTAAAAGAAGTTGAATAATGCAGAGTGGAATCATCGGCGTAGGAATGGATAGGACAGTTCGTTTTGGAAAGAAGATCATCAATGAACAACAGAAAAAGAGTGGGAGATAGGACAGAACCCTGTGGGACACCACTGTTAATAGATTTAGGGGAAGAACAATGACCGTCTACCACGGCAGAAATAGAACGGTCAGAAAGGAAACTGGAGATAAAGGTAAAGAGAGAAGGATAGAAACCGTAGGAGGGTAGTTTAGAAAGCAAAGATTTGTGCCAGACCCTATCAAAAGCTTTTGATATGTCCAGCGCAATAGCAAAAGTTTCACCGAAACGGCTAAGAGAGGATGACCAAGAGTCAGTTAAGAAGTCTAGGAGATCACCAGTAGAACGCCCCTTGCGGAACCCATACTGGCGATCAGATAGAAGGTCAGAAGTGGAAAGGTGCTTTTGAATCTTACGGTTAAGGATTGATTCAAAAGCTTTAGATAGACAAGAAAGTAAAGCAATAGGACGGTAGTTTGAGGGATTGGAGCGGTCACCCTTCTTAGGCACAGACTGTGTGAAGGCATACTTCCAGCAAGAAGGAAAAGTAGATGTTGACAGGCAGAGGCGAAAGAGTTTGACCAGGCAGGGTGACAGCACGGAGGCACAGTTTTTAAGGACAATAGGAGGCACTCCATCAGGTCCATAAGCCTTCTGAGGATTGAGGCCAGAGAGGGCATAGAAAACATCATTTTTAAGAATCTTTATAACAGTCATAAAGGATTAAGAGGGTGGATGAATAGGAGGAATATGCACAGAATCGTCCAGAGTGGAGTTTTTATAAAAAGTTTGAGAGAAGATTTCAGCCTTAGAGATATATGAGACGGCAGGTTGCTGCCAGGACTGAGGAGTGGAGGGAAAGATGAAGAAGTGAAGTTGGAGGAGATGTTTTTGGCTAGATGCCAGAAGTCACGGGAAGAGTTAGAGAAAGCAAGGTTTTGACATTTTCTATTAATGAAAGAATTTTTGGTTAGTCGGAGAATAGATTTGGCACGATTTCGGGCAGAAATGTAAAGTTCATAATTAGCATTAGTTTGAAGGCTCTGGTATCTTTTGTGAGCTACCTCTCTATCATTGACAGCACGAGAACAAGCGTGATTAAACCAAGGCTTTTTAGCGTGAGGAGTAGAGAAAGAACGAGGAATGTATGCCTCCATTCCAGAGACAATCACCTCTGTGATGCGCTGAGCACACACAGAGGGGTCTCTATCCTGGAAGCAATAACATCAACATTCAAATATATTATTGAAAAATAAGCTTAAATGTCTATCACGACAGTTGATTTTCACGCATACACGAACCAGAAATGGGCAGAGGATTACACACACACACACACCACATATTATTATTATTACACATATTATTATTATTATTACATACATATTGTTATTATTATTATTATTATTATTATTATTATTATTATTATTATTATTATTATTATTATTATTATTATTATTATTATTATTATTATTATTACACACACACACACACACACACACACACACACACACACACACACACACACACACACACACACACACACACACACACACACACACACACACACCCACACACATTATTATTATTATTATTATTATTATTATTATTATTATTATTATTATTATTATTATTATTATTATTATTATTATTATTATTATTATTATTATTATTATTATTATTATTATTGTTATTATTATTATTATTATTATTATTATTATTACTATTGTTATTATTATAGCCTATTATTATCTTTATTATTGTTATTGTTGTTAGCCTATTATTATCATTATTATTATTATTATTATCTTTATTATGATTATTATCATCATTATTATCATCATTATTTTCCTCAATATTGCGTGTGTGTGTGTGTGTGTGTGTGTGTGTGTGTGTGTGTGTGTGTGTGTGTGTGTGTGTTCATTCTCTGTGGTGTCTGTGCCTCCCACGCACACGGCCGTGACCACAGTGGTGCACCGTTACAGCCGTGACCTGGTGTGGTTTAAGGGCCAGCTGGACGCCGACCACTTGAGGCTACTCCCTGAAGGCATGATGCGGCTGTACTTGTCGGTGGGGGGAGACAGCCACGCACGGACCCTGCTGCCGGCCCTCAGACACATCCCCGGGACATGCCCTGACCTATTCATCCTGGGTGAGTGTAGAGGCTACCGTGTGCCGCAGCTGTTGACGTGTAGCTCACCTGACGTGTGTGTGTGTGTGTGTGTGTGTGTGTGTGTGTGTGTGTGTGTGTGTAGTGGGGAGGCGGTGTAGGTCGATGTATTTATTAAGTGTGAATGTGTGTGTGTGTGTGTGTGTGTGTGTGTGTGTGTGTGTGGTGGGGAGGCGATGTAAGTCGATGTATTTATTAAGTGTGAATGTGTGTGTGTGTGTGTGTGTGTGTGTGTGTGGTGACGGCAGTACATTCTTCCAGCCCTCCACGTCCCGGTATCTCAAGTGACCGTTGCCTGCCTCTCACCACTCCCTGATGCTGGCTTTGATGTATGTCTGTTACTGTCTGGTGTTGGGGATGCGCAGGCAGCCGTGGCCGTGGTCGCAGCCCTTTGTCCCGTGCTGAGATGGTGAGTATGGGTGAAAGACGCTCATTAAAAAAAAGAAAAAAAATAGAAAAATAAATTAATTTGGCGTTTCCTAACTCTCGCCGAACAAATAATAAAGGTGAACAACAGTAGGCTAATATTAGGGGAAGCGGTGGTAATATGGACCACTTTTTTATTTCAGGCAAAAACACCGATTTTAAAGGGAAAATTGCATCAATAACCGTCATAAGTATTGGCAAATTTTATCCTCTTAACACAGAGTTATAGTGAGAAAAACTATATCAATCAAATGCTACAACTTTGTATTCAGAAAGATCCAAAAAAGTGGGTCGTAGAAACTGGGGTGGTGATATGGAACACGTGGGGTGCTAATATGAAACTTTTTAGAGAATAATAAAACAGTATATTCCTTTTTGTGAACGCATAAATAAAACTTTTTCAGTGAAAT
>NC_066514.1:20729414-20731914 GCF_024679095.1 Eriocheir sinensis | reverse complement strand
GGATAAGAAAAAAAGACATTGATAACAGAAAAAAACACTGATAACGATAATGAATAAGAAGAAGAAGAAGAAGAATGATAATAATAATAATAATAATAATAATAATAATAATAATAATAATAATAATAATAATAATAATAATAATAATAATAATAAAAAGAAGAAGAAGACGAAGAAGAAGAAGAAATAGAAGATAAGAATAATAATAAAAAATAATAATAACAATAATAATGATGTTGATAATAATAATAATAATAATAATAATAATAATAATAATAATAATAATAATAATAATAATAATAATAATAATAAAATAATAATAATAATAATAATAATAATAATAATAATAATAATAATAATAATAATAATAATAATAATAATAATAATAATAATAATAATAATAAAACTGGCCAACAATAATTTTGTCCCAAGGAAACAATTAACTGTATCTTATATGTTTTTGAATGCACAATAAAAAAATAATGTAATTTTTTTTCCATCACCCACAGTTTTTTTGTGTACCACGGTATAACTCAGTTCCTGTTACGTGGGAAAACTTTCAATTAAGCTTTAAAATTTGGCAACACTGCGTCGGAAAGTCACCGAAGTTTGGCAACACTGAGTGAGATTGGTATACATTTGGCAGAACTGTGTGATATTGTACACTGGTGTACCTACCATTCACCTGCATTATGCCAAGAAATTGTATAAACAACCCAGACAATTTTTGCTATATTTGTGGTGTATTGACATTCAAGTCACAAAGACGGTGTTTCATGCCGTTGATTAAAAACTGTTATGAACATTATTTTGGCTGCAAAATGGGGGACCAGGATAAAAGCATACTTCAGATTGCTACTTCTGCATTACAAATATAAAAGGTATAACAACAAAATGCAAGCACTCTGTAAAATATCTTCCATTACTTCTTTGTTCTAGGTTAAAGGGCTGGAATCTTCCCCAGAAAGAATCCAAAGTTAGTTTTCATCGTAAGCGACATTGTTATTTTGAACAGTTTTTTCTCACTTGAGGATGCTGTGGTGTTTTGCAATGATGTATATTCTGTTATGGAGGAACTTAACCATAACCAGAGTACCAAGCGCCTCAAACCAATCTGAGACTCTCAGAGACTGCCACTGCATACTCCTGAGCACATGCCTGGTTGCTCAGGTTATCAAGGTGAAACCCCAGAGGGCTGTATCTGGACCTGATGTTTATCCTCAGCTTTTCAACAAAAGTCTGTGCTAGGTTGTAAAGAATTCAGCACTCAGCAAAAGCCTAGTACAGTTCTGGATGATCCTGCAAGGAGTACTAATGAGGCTGCGACTGATTTAATTTATTTTGCTACACTGCCAGCATTTCTATGCCGTGGCAAGGCTAACGTCTCTGGAACAATCAATCCTCAGCCTTCTGGATTTTGCTGTGTTCAGAATGAGTGAACTGTTTGGTGGCAGAGTCATGGGGACCAACAAGCTCATAGTCAGCTCTCTCTATGCCATTAACTGCACTTAAGTCACCCAAGACAATGAGTGTGTCATATTAAGTTGAATATATATATATATATATATATATATATATATATATATATATATATATATATATATATATATATATATATATATATATATATATATATATATATATATATATATATATATATTGACTGATTATTGCTGGACACTAGAGAGGGAAGTTCCAGAAGCAAAACGTTCGAAAGTCATACATTTCTACATTTTAATAGAAATTTTCACTGAATAAGCAGACTCAATTATGAAGTAACATTGTATAAAATCTAAATAGGCTATCACAGAAAACCTGTGCCTGATAGAAAACATCTGAAAACATATATAAATTCTGCAGAAAAAATCCTATTACGTTCAGTTTCATTTTGCTTCTGAGACAGATCTCTTCATAAACTTTGTTGACCAGTGTAATAATAATAATAATAAAAATAATAATAATAGTACTACTACTACTACTAATAATAATAATAATAATAATAATAATAATAATAATAATAATAATAATAATAATAATAATAATAATAATAATAATAATAATAATAATAATAATAATAATAATGATAATAATAATAATAATAATAATAATAATAATAATAATAATAATAATAATAATAATAATAATAATAATGATAACAATAATAATCATTTTAATTATAGTAATAATAATAATAATAATAATAATAATAATAATAATAATAATAATAATAATAATAATAATAATAATAATAATAATAATCTTAATTATAGTAATAATAATAATAATAATAATAATAATAAAAATAATAATAATAATAATAATAATAATAATAATAAAAATAATAAATTTAATTATATTTTTAATAATAATAATAATAATAATAATAATAATAATAATAATAATAATAATAATAATAATAATAATAATAATAATAATAATAATAATAATAATAATAATAATAATAATAATAATAATAATAATAATAATAATTATAATAATA
>NC_066514.1:20696914-20724414 GCF_024679095.1 Eriocheir sinensis | reverse complement strand
TAAGCGTTAGCGACGGACACTTTTGATAAATATCTATCTTAAAATTATGGAGAGTGCACCTATGACCACCGATCACCACAACACTACGATTTCGATAGGATGTAATAATTTTCATGTGGCGTGGAGGGGCTGCCAGATGTCGCTTTCTGAACGAAACTTACTGGACAGTGTGACACTACTCTCTATAGCCGACTGTACGTCGCTGAATAAAAAAAAGTAAAATAATTGAAATGAAGCAGAGATACAACGACACATGCATATAAGCAAACGTATTTAAGAACGGAGACAGAAATACAGTAGGCTAAACTAATTAGAAACATGATATTGAATATAAAAACGTAACTCCTTTAATGGCCCCTGATGGATTATAAGGACGAGAGTATTTTGCGCGGCACACACTGATGTTTTAAATAATCCGGTAACCATTTCCGTCGATAATAACCTACAATGACTGTTTGAGAGAGCACCGCCGGGCCGCAGCGTCACTACACACTGTAAATAAACTACAACTATACTCCTGCTGTACTATACTGAACAGGCCACGACGGACGGCTGCCGCAAACGGTGACGCTTGTCTTCCTCGCCAACAGGTTTACTTATATCCTGTTCCCCGGTGCCACGCTGAGGGTCGACGGCTGGGAGGCAGTGCTGCGAGGCCTGAAGGAGCGCGGCGTGAGGGTGAGGGGGAGTGTTTCTGTACCAGACACCACCATCACTGCCGACGAGGAGGGCCAGCTGACCACCCTCGCATGGTTCCTGCTGAAGTGTGACTTTGACAGGTGTGTGTGTGTGTGTGTGTGTGTGTGTGTGTGTGTTTGTGTTACTTTCCTATTTCTCTTTTCCTTCATTTTTTTCTTTTTTTTCTCCTTCTCTCTTGTTTCTTGCCTTTTTTTTTGCCTGTTTATTTTCTACCTATTCTGTTACTCTATTGTTGTTGTTGTTGTCGTCGTTGTTGTTGTTGTTGCTCCTTTCTTCTTTTTTTCCTTCTTTTTCCTTTTTTTTCTTTTCTTCTTTTGTCTTACTTTCGTTTGTCGTTGTTTTTCTTCGTCTTCAGCTTCCTCTTTTCCTGTTTCTCTTTTTTAGGTTTTCTTTATCATCTTCTTCTAAAACGTTCTCTTCGTCTTTTTCTTCTTCTATATCTGCTTCTCCTCCTCTTTTGTTTTATTTTCTTCATCTTTTTTCTCATGTATTTTTCTTTTCTCTTTCTAATGTTCGACTCATTATTTGCTTCTCATATATTTTCTTCTATTTTTCTATTTCTTCTTTTTCTTCTCAGTCTTCTTTACTTCTCATATATTTTTCTTCTTTTCCTTAATCTTATACTTTAACAACATATTTATTTCCTCCTCTTCTTACAGTCATTATTATTATAATTATCTTTTCTATAATTATTATTATTATTTTTATTATTTTTATTATTATTATTATTATTATTATTATTATTATTATTATTATTATTATTATTACTACTACTACTACTACTACTTTTACTACTGCTACTACGACTATTACTACTACTAATTCTACTTCTACTACTACTACTACGGCTGCTACTCCTCCTCCTCCTACTACTACTACTACAACTACTACTACTACGGCTGCTACTCCTCCTCCTCCTCCTCCTCCTCTTCCTACTCCTCCTCCTCCTCCTACTACTACTACTACTACGGCTGCTACTCCTCCTCCTCCTCCTCCTCCTCTTCCTACTCCTCCTCCTCCTACTACTACTACAACTACTACTACTACTACTACTACTACTACTACTACTACTACTACTACGGCTGCTACTCCTCCTCCTCCTCCTCCTCCTCTTCCTACTCCTCCTCCTCCTCCTACTACTACTACTACTACAAAGTCAAGGGAGCTCCTTTGAGCCCGAACGGCATCCTCGTCCACTCATAGTGGCCATGAGGCGTGCTGAAAGCCGTTATTTCACGTGACTCGGGGGCCATGGGCAGTTGCCAGTAGCCACTGACCAGATCAAGACTCGTAAAGACTTTATTTCCTCTACCGAGACACATCAGAGGATCTCTAAGAACGGGAAGCGGAAAATGATCATCCACGGTCGCGGTGTTCACACGCCGGAAATCAATCACAGGACGATAAGAGCCGTCTTTCTTTGGAACCAGGAACAAGGGCGAATTCCACGGGGAATTCGATTCTTTGATGACACCTTGTTCTAACATTTCAGAGATAAGTTGTTGCACCACCTCCCTCTGACTGTGGGGGAGCTTGTACGCATTGATATATACAGGATTTGTATTGGGTTTTAACTTAATGTGGTGTTCAGCACACTGCGTAACTCCAAGCGGCTCGCCTGGTAGAGCAAGCGCCCCCCGATAATGCTCCAGAAGCTGGACTAAGGTTGGCTTAATTTCGGAATAGTGTGCAACTTTTAGGAACGCCTCTAAATGAGCTGTGTCTTGTTCGGGAGAAGCCTGACACGCCGAGGATATGCCTGAAACTTGGGCTGAAGGGTATTCAGCTGGTTCCGGGGCGACATTTCTCCCATACACTAGACACTGGCATAATCGAACACCGTGTTTTAAGGATACAGGGGATCCAGACGTGTTTATTACCAATGCCTCTGCAAAACCTCCCTCCTTGACTGTTGCAAGAGTTACCTCCACCGTCACGCGGTGTACGTGAGGAACTCCGTCGATACACACATCACTGCCCGCCGGAGGGGCGTTAGGCAAACGGATTTTAACAAGTTTTGCAGCACGATCCGGAACTATATGAGGACCTTCTACGACTGCCGTTACTGTCCGCCACAAGTCTGCAATGGTTTCGTGTGGTTTGACCGTAAGAGGGGACACTTGGGCGGTGGCAGCCCCTGAGTCTGTGGTGGGTTGGTCATTTTCCACCTCTGAGGGTGAGATTACATTTGACAGAGGCGATGGATTGACCATCCCCTGTATGCGTCGGCCTTGATACACGCTCGCGTTGCTTACAGGGTTTATGGCGATGTGCAGGTCTTTCATGGCGTTCAATCCTAAGATCCTATCCACAGGTAAAGCAAACCTGCTAGAGACATAAAAGAAATCTCGAAAGGGACATACTTTTTCATGTATGCTGACTGTTAGCGATACTCGCCCAAGGATTCCCAAAGTGGTGCCCGTCACGCCTATCACATTCAGGTCGTTCTCTTGGAGCGGCCAATTTTCCCCACTCGCTTGTCGTGTCAGTGACCTGTAAGCGGAGTCGGATATGACATTGACTGTGGCACCTGTGTCAACCGCTAAGGTGAGTGAAGTGTTGCCCACCTTGCAAGGGAGGGCAATTATGCTTGTCCGTCCCAAGGCGGCAATGACGAAGTCAAGTTGCTCCCAATTAGTATTTTCCTTAAGGGACACTTGGATGTACGCCTCGGGGCTGTCACGAAGTCATGTCTTTTTATTCTGAGAAGAGGAGTGTGGTTTACTGTCCGCTGAGGACTTGTAGTTCTGTTCCTCCTTGGCCTTTTGTATTGCAGAACAACTGTCTGAATCATGAAAACAATTCCCGTGGATATGGCAAAAGGCAGCCTTCCGCTGATGGTTTGGCCTAGGGTTCCTGTGTGATGAATGATGCCCGCCCCTGTAACCTCCTGACCTCCTATCTGAGCCCCGTCTCGAATGTGTTGATTCCCTACGTTTCGCGAAACAAGAATGTTCAGAATGTCCTGATTGTTTGCAAAAACTACATGTGAGAGATGCCTTACTTTGTGCTTGCAATGCTGCAGCTGGGGCGAGGGGTTGATGGCGAGGGTGTTCCTGAACCTTGACCTCTAACTCTGAGAAGAAGTCAACCAACTTCCCGCTCGGTTTGAAGGCCAAAGGGAGGGCAGAACGGCGGTTCTTCTCTGAAATATGAAATAAGTAAAAAAACAACTCGAAAGCTGTCTTCACCTGGTGCTTTTGCATACAGCCCCCTGGAAGCCAGAGCGCGTCTTCCAAGCTCTTGACACAGTCAACCGCCAGCTGATTGGCCTCAATCATGGCGTCCCAAATCGGCTTTGTTGAGGAATTTTTTTTTGGAGGGACTCAACCGTGTGTGCCATCTGTCTAACGATGCTTGGTTTACTCCCGCCCCCGAAGATTTTAATGAAATTCCCTTTAAAAACCTCATAGTTTACACCAATGTCCCCCGAAGCGAACGCTGAGGACTGCATCAAATTCAGTGCCCAAGAGCCTGGAAGTAACCGTGACCGAATGAAAGCGATTTTATCATGATCTTCCGTAATGGAGGAATTTACGATGGCAGATTCACACAAATCTAAAAACTGTCGCGCCGAAAAATCGGTCTCGCCTCCCGAGAATTGTCG
Organism: Eriocheir sinensis; assembly: GCF_024679095.1. Classification (NCBI taxonomy): domain Eukaryota; kingdom Metazoa; phylum Arthropoda; class Malacostraca; order Decapoda; family Varunidae; genus Eriocheir; species Eriocheir sinensis. The sequence goes on along the minus strand of NC_066514.1, from coordinate 20,720,108 downwards.
AAGACTGGCGTGAGTTGGAATGACCCGAATCGGGGGCGGGGGGAAGTGGTGTGGGGCCCCAGGAGGAGGAGGGGGAGGTGGATCGACAGGCATTGTGTTCGGCCGAGTGGGGGTTAAGTATTCAGACGATTCTGAAGGTGAAGGGGCGCTATCCCTTGGGAGGGAAGAGTACGTAGCCCCCGATCGCAAATTCACCACATTTAAATCACCGGTGGTTGCACCTTGCTCCAATTCCTCCTCACTTGAAGGACGAGCCAACTGTTTAAAGGTGTCGCCGAGTTTAGCGAGTGTGTCTTTGTTCATACTATGGTGTAAACCATTCACAAAAGAGGAGCAAATGTTGATAGCTGTAAATATGAACCAATAAACGGAACGTGTAGGAATGAATAGTATGCATTGAAAACCCTAAAAAGGCAAGAAAGAATGGCTAGCAAGGTGCCTGTATAGACGTAATAGAAGTTAAGGTTATAAGGGAATGCCCTAATGATATGGGTATAATGAAAGAATAACTATATAAACAAAGTGGTATGTTAAGTGAGTATACCATTGAAGCTCACGTTTTCTCTCGAGCGGTGAAAAGAAAACGGAGGCAGGGCACACTGATGAAGATTAACTTTGATAAGGGAACTCACACTATACTCAATAGACTCGCTAGCAAACTAAGAAAGAATCAATATCGTATAGGAATGAACGTTACTCTCACAATTATGACTGAAGAACAGTGTTAGGAACACAGAAATAAAAAAATCGTGCCTCTGCACGGATAATAATGAAAATGAGCCGAGTCGGCATATTTGGACAAGAAGGGAATATCCACAAATACCAAGATTAGTCAGCTGATGTAGCGGAGAGGGCGACGGCTTGTGATGCCATGGGTTACGTGCAGTCGTTGCAGGCGCGTCAGGAAACCTCGGCCGCGGCCACAGCGGCGGTGAGAGGTGAGGGATGGGCTGACATCGGAGGACTCGCAATGGCGGATGAAAAACTGCTGACCCAGCAATTTGAGCGGCCGCGGTTGCGGCGGCTGGGAGCCGGTACACTGCCGCCAGACGAATGATGGCCGCGTCGTCCTTGTTATAGTAAGAGATGGGCGGCGGTGGCAGATAAGACGACTTGGGTGTGTAACCTCTTGAGAAGACGCCTTGCAAGAAACGGTAGTGGGAACAGCTTGCAGTCACCGGGAGATGGCCGCGGGTACCCTTGCTGACTGTTGGCCGGAAGAGGTTTGGGCCGATGCTCCCGGCAGCGGCGGTGGTGCCGCCAGCTGTGGAGCGAGGGGCATGCGGGGTGTCCCAAGGTCAGCGGGGCGTGCCTCCTCCTTGCTGGTGTGAATACTTCCGCCGTATCGTGGAGTGGCTTGCAGTGTTCGTAGCAGTGCTGGCTTGAAGCGGGGGAGCGGCTTGTAGATTGTGGCCCTCGCGTTCGGCTGCGTAGGGCGGAGGGTGTGCTCGAGGCTTGTAGGCTTGACGCCTATAGAGTTGCTTGTAGCTGGTGTGCTCGAGGCTTGTAGGCTGGACGCCTGTAGAGTTGCTTGTAGCTGGTGTGCTCGAGGCTTGGAGGCTGGACGCCTGTAGAGTTGCTGGTAGCCGGCGCCTGGTGAGTTGCACGTAGGTGGCGACTTGTGAGATGCTTGTAGCTGGCGCCTTGTGAGTTGCACGTAGGTGGCGACTTGTGAGATGCTTGTAGCTGGCGCCTTGTGAGTTGCACGTAGGTGGGCGCCGTGTGAGATGCTTGTAGCTGGCGCCTTGTGAGTTGCACGTAGGTGGGCGCCTTGTGAGATGCCGCGGACGGCTGGTGCGTTGCCGCGGACGGCAGGTGCGTTGCCGCGGACGGCTGGTGCGTTGCCGCGGACGGCAGGTGCGTTGACTCCTTCTTCCCATGTACGCCTGTCCCCGGAGTTTGTTGGTGAGTTCTCGTGGCTTGGAGGAGAACGAGGTAGCGAAGGCACAGGCGCGGGGTGACCGCTGCCAACCAAATGTAACGGGCTTGTCGGGGGGCGTTTAAAGGGTGTTGATTAAGACTTCAGCTTCCTTAAGGCGAATTATATTCGTAGCCTTTATGTACAAGAAGCGACGGAGCGAGAGCGACTGTCGTTGTGTGTCAGTCGGACTCTCGTGAAGGAGTCGCGAGTTACAGGTTGGAAAATAATGGTTACAATTGGTCACGTATGTCAAGGTGACCTCCACGCACCATCGGAGTGCTAAGCATACAAAACTGAGACGGTAAACACTGACGGACGACATTCCTATAAGGTGGCGTGATCTATCTGTCGTGGGGTTTTTCCATTGACAATTGTATGCCTAATTCGTGGTGATATTAAATAATAATAATACATTGATATCCTACTATAACATGCTACTCCTCCTCCTCCTCCTCCTCCTCTTCCTACTCCTCCTCCTCCTACTACTACTACAACTACTACTACTACTACTACTACTACTACTACTACTACTACGGCTGCTACTCCTCCTCCTCCTCCTCCTCCTCTTCCTACTCCTCCTCCTCCTCCTCCTCCTCCTCTTCCTACTCCTCCTCCTCCCACTACTACTACTACTACTACTACCACTACTTCTAATGTTACTACTACTACTACTACTACTACTACTACTACTACTAATAATAATAATAATAATAATAATACGACTACTACTACTACTACTACTGCTACTACTACTACCACCACTGCTATTAATACAGTTTATATTACTATTACTACTACTACTAATAATAATAATAATAATAATAATAATAATAATAATAAGACTACTACTACTACTACTGCTACTACTACTACCACCACTGCTATTAATACTGTTTATATTACTACTACTACTACTACTACTACTACTATTACACTGCGACAACTACTACGAATACTATTATTACTACTACTCCTACTATTAAGCTTTTCATTATTAATACTTTCCTTCTTTTTCTTCTCATTTTCTGAAATCTTTTGCTTTCTTTCGTGTTCTTTGTTACTTCCCTTATTTTTTGTCCTGCTTCTTCTTCTTCTTTTTCTTCTTTTTCTTCTTCTTTTTCTTCTTCTACTTTCTCTTCTGACTCTTCTGCTGAATTTCTTCTTTTTTTTATTATTATTATTATTATTATTATTATTATTATTATTATTATTATTATTATTATTATTATTATTGTTGTTATTATTATTATTGTATCATCATTATCATTTATTGTTATTATCGTTATTGCTATTATTATTATTATTATTATTATTATTATTATTATTATTATTATTATTATTATTATTATTATTATTATTTTCATTAGTGTTATCTTGTTCTTGTTCTTTTTCTTCTTCTTTATCTCCTTCCTCCTCTTCTTTTCATTTTTTCTTTTCCTCTCAAAATGTTTTCTTTTTCTTTCTCTTCTTCTTATTGTTATACCGTTCTTCCTGTTCTTCTTTTTCTTCTCCTTCTTTATATTCTTCCTCTTTCTCCTCCTCTCATTTTTCTTTCCTTCCTATATTTTCCTCTACGTTCTCTTTTTCATCTTCTTGTTCCTCTTCTTTTCATTCTTATTTTTCTCCTCGTTCTTCTTTGCCTGTCATATTTTTCAGTTTTTCTTCACTTTTCAGCCTTCTCCTCCTTCCCCTTTTCTTGTAATATATTTTTCTCCTTTTTCTTACTCTTTCTTATTCATTAATGCTGTTGCCTTTTACTTCTTTTCTTCGTACTTCTCTCCTTCTTCCTCCTCTTCTTTTCCTCATTTTTCCTTTTCTAATATTTTTCTTTATTTTTCTTCATCTTATTTTTCTTCTTCTTCTTCTTCTTCTTTTTTTTTCTTCTTCTTCTTCTTCTTCTTCTTCTTCTTCTTCTTCTTCTTCTTCTTCTTCTTCTTCTTCTTCTTCTTCTTCTTCTTCTTCTTCTTCTTATTATTATTATTATTATTATTAATAGTACTACTACAACTACTAAAACTATTACTACTACCATTACTACTACTACTACTACTACTGTTACTACTACTACTACTACTACTTCTACTACTCCTACTACTACTACTACTACTACTACTACCATCATGCTTATCACGATTACTCCTATTATTACATATCTTGTTTTTTCATGTTTTTTTTCTTTCATCTTCTGCAGCGTTTTCTTTTTGTTGTTTTCTTTTTCTTCTGCTTTTCTTCTTTTCTTTTTATTCCTTCTTCTTCTTATGTTTCTTTCTTTGTTTCTTCTCCGCCTTCTTTTTCTTCTTTTTCCACTTTTTTCTTCTTCATCTTCTTCTTCTTCTTCTTCTTCCTCTTATTATTATTATTATTATTATTATTATTATTATTATTATTATTATTATTATTATTATTATTATCTTCTTTCTCTGTTCCATTTTCCTTTTCTGTATACCTCGACTACTACTACTACTACTACTACTACTACTACTTTTTTTTTTTTTTTACTACTACGGGCCTCCATCTATTAGAGTTGCGTTGTGAGCGGTATATTCTCTCATATCCTTTCACAAAGCAATTCATTGGCCCCACCCCGCCAATGACTGTGGCCGACAACCATCTTTATTTAATATTACAAACTTTACTAAACATTTTATTTCTACTACTACTACTACTACTACTACTACTACTACTACTACTACTACTATTATTATCATTATTATTATTATTATTATTATTATTATTATTATTATTATTATTATTATTATTATTATTACTACTACTACTACTACTACTACTATACTACAACTACTGCAACTATTACTGCTACCACTACTACTTCTACCACTACTACTACTACTACTACTACTACTACTACTACTACTGCTACTACTACTACTACTGCTACTACTACTACTACTACTACTACTACTACTACTACTATTATTATCATTATATTATTATTATTATTATTATTATTATTATTATTATTACTACTACTACTACTACTACTACTACTACTATACTACAACTACTGCAACTATTACTGCTACCACTACTACTACTACTACTACTACTACTACTACTACTACTACTACTACTACTACTACTACTACTACTACTACTACTACTACTAATACTACTACTACTACTACTACTACTACTACTACTACTACAGCTACTACTACTACTACTACTACTACTACTACTACTACTACTACTACTACTACTACTACTACTACTACTACTACTATTACTACTACTACTATACTACTACTACTACTACTATTACTACTACCACTACTACTACTACTACTACTACTACTACTACTACTACTACTACTACTACTACTACTACTACTACTACTACTACATAAATATAAACGGGCCTCCATCTATTAGAGTTGCGTTGTGAGCGGTATATTCTCTCATATCCTTTCACAAAGCTATTCATTGGCCCCACCCCGCCAATGACTGTGGCCGACAACCATCTTTATTTAATATTACAAACTCCTACTTTACCGCCAACAACCACTACTACTACTACTACTACTACTACTACTACTACTACTACTACTACTACTACTACTACTACTATGAAAACGCTACAACTACTACTACAGCGAAAAATACAACCTCTACTGCTATTACTGCTACTTCTACTACTATCCTACTACTACTACTATCAATAATAATAATGAAAGTAATACCACACCTACCACGACTTTTTTGTACTTTTTTTACGACCTCTCCTCTTCTTCAAACTCTGCCTGTTTTTGTTTTTTTTTCATTTTTGTCGTCGTCTTTGTCCTCCTCCTCCTCCTCCTCCTCCTCCTCCTCTTCCTCCTTCTCCCCTTTATCTTTCTTTTTAATCTTTTCCATTTGCCTCTTCTAACTTTATTTGTTTTCCTCCCTTTTTCTTCTGCTACTTTTTTAAGTTGTAGTAGTAGTAGTAGTAGTAGTAGTAGTAGTAGTAGTAGTAGTAGTAGTAGTTCTTCTTTTATTATTATTATTATTATTATTATTATTATTATTATTATTATTATTATTATTATTATTATTAGTAGTAGTAGTAGTAGTAGTAGTAGTAGTGGTGAAGGTTGTGACTACGGGGATTCTCTCTTGTTCTTTTCTTCTTCTTGTTCTTGTTCTTTTTCTTCTTCTTCTTCTTCTTCTTCTTCTTCTTCTTCTTCTTCTTCCACACTTTTTCTTCATTATTTTCTTCTTTACTTTTTCTTCTTTACTTTCTCCTTCTCTCTTTCTTTTTCCTCTTTTTCTTCCTCTATTTTCCTCTCCACCATTTTCTTTTACTTCTACATTCTTCTTCCTTTCATCTTCTTTTCTCCTTTTTTTCTTGTTCTTTCTCTTCTTCTTCTTCTTCTTCTTCTTCGTCTTCGTCCTCTTTCTTCATCTCCTTTTTCCTGTTCTCTTTTTTCACTCTTCTTCCTCTTTTTCATCTTCTTTTATTCCTTTTTTCTTGTTCTTCTTCTGCTCTCTTTTTTTATCATCATTAAATCACCATCATCTTCCAAAGTCATCCTCCTCTATATTCTTTTCTTCTTTATTTTCTTCTTCTTCTTCTTCTTCTTCTTCTTCTTCTTCTTCTTCTTCTTCTTCTTCTTCTTCTTCTTCTTCTTCTTCGTCTTCTTTTTTGTCATCTTCAATATTCACTTCTTTCTTTTGCTTCATCTTCCAAAATAAATTTTATTCATTTTTTTTTCCTCTTTTTTGCATATTATTATTCTTTGCTTCCTCCTCTTCCTAATCCTTCTTTTTCTTATTTTCTTCTTCTTCTTCCTCTAAGTTTTCTTCTTTTCTTTTTCTTCCTCTAAGTTTGCTTCTTTTTCTTCCTCTAAATTTTCTTCTTTTTTTCTTCTTCCTCTAAGTTTTCTTCTTTAACTTCTACTTCTTTCTCTTGTCCTTTCTCTTTAGATCCTTTTTTTCTTTCTTCTCTGCTACTACTCCTACTCCCACTACTACTACTACTTCTACTAGAACTACTATTACTAGAACTACTATTATTACTACTACTGTTACTGCTGCTGCTACTACTATTACTACTTTTACTACTACTACTGCTACTACCATATCAACTACTACTACTACTACTAATAATAATAATAATACCACTATTTCTTCTACTACAGTCGGTTTCATTCCATCTGTCCACTCGCGAGTGTGGCTGTGGCACACGTGCACTGCTGGACAAACACTGTTGTGATAAATACTCAACCTCTGCTTGCAGCCTATGTACACAAAACAACACTCACACCTTCTCACACAAATTCCAAACGTGCTGATTTTCATCACCAATATGATATACAAAGATATCAAAGACAGGCTTGTATCAAACACTCTACCGTCAGGTCATACTTGAACGGCCAATGCCTTTTAAAACCTAGCATTATTTAGCTCATTTCAGGTACATGGAAAGACCTCTGACTCTGTGAGAGCAAATAAAGGGCATTTCATTTTGTCATTGCTGGTAAATCACACAGGTAGCCTAATATTGGAAATAGCCGAGCATCACATGCAGTAATGTTCCATGCTACTTTCAATATAACCCATGTGACTGACATGCAGTATATCATTAGAATATCATTTAGTTAGAATTATAGAACTAGGTGTGGTTATTTTGCCCGTAAAATGAGATAAAGCTCATTATAATGTTTAAGCCTTTTGATCGTTCGCACATGATCTGGCCTTTCTGTTTGATACAAGCTTGTTTTTAATGTTCTTGTACTGTACATTACTGGTGCGAATCGGCATTTTGTGTCTTATCTAAGAACATGTGAGAGGTCTTTGTATATATACAAACTCAAATATATTGCTGTTTAAATATTAGGCTGTCGCACGGACGGACACGACAATTTTCAACCAATCATGGGCTGCAACGCCCCTGTGCCACATCTCTCGAAGTTCACGCTATGTGAGTGGACAGATGGAATGAAACCCCTACTGCTACTACTACTACTACTACTACTACTACTACTACTACTACCACCACCACTATTGCTTCTGCTGCGGCTGTTATTTATTTTTATAGTACGACTACTACTTCTTTTCTTTGTCTTCAAAACTTATCAGATTTTTTTTGTCCTCCTCCTCCAACTTCTCTTCTCCTCCTCCGCCCATTTCATCTTTGTTTTTATTTCCCTCGTATACCTTATTATGCTCCATATTTCTCTTTTTTTTTCCTTCTTCTATTGCTGATACTTCTTCTTCTTCATTCTCCTTCTATTTCCATTTTTTATCTCCTCTCTTCTCTTCTTCTACTTCATCTTTTTTTATTACTATAATTATTATTATTATTATTATTATTATTATTATTATTATTATTATTATTATTATTATTATTATTATTATTATTATTATTATTATTATTATTATTATTACTATTATTACATTTTTTTCTTCTTCTTCACCATCATTCTTTTTATGTTGTCCTCCTCCTCCTCCTCCTCTATCTTCTCCTCCTCCTCCTCCTCCTCCTTCTCCACTTGTTCTTCCTTTCCCAAGCACCTTTCCGTTGGTGTTCCTCTCCTCTTCCTTCACTTACTTCCTCCTCCTTCCTTTTCCTGTATTCAACTTCTGCCTGTCTCTCTTCAGCGCTCTCTTCTTCCTTCACTTCCATATTTGCAACATCTGTAAAGGTGTTGCTACTGCTACTACTACTACTACTACTACTACTACTACTACTACTACTACTACTACTACTACTACTGCTACTACTACTACTATTACAACAACTACTGCCACAACTGTTATAACTGTTACTCCTACAACTACTACAATGTTTTTTTTCTCTACGGCCGCCATCCATTAGAGTTGCGTTGTGAGGGGCTGTTTTCTCATATTATTTCACCAAGCAATTCTTTGGCCCCAGCCTCGCCAACGACTGTGGCCCACAACCAGTAATAATGATAATAATAGTTTTAATTACAATATGTAACAATAATAATAATAATAATGATAATAATATAAAAAATAATAATAATAGCTACAATGTTTTAATAATAATAATAAAAAAGTGATAATAATAATAATAATAATAATAATAATAATAATAATAATAATAATAATAATAATAATAATAATAATAATAATAATAATAATAATAATAATAATAATAATAATAATAATAATAATAATAATAATAATAATAATAATAATAATAATAATAATAATAATAATAATAATAATAATAATAATAATAATAATAATAATAATAATAATAATAATAATAATAATAATAATAATAATAATAATAATTTCAAAAAAGTAATAATAATAATAATAATAATAATAATAATAATAATAATAATAATAATAATAATAATAATAATAATAATAATAATAATAATAATAATAATAATAATAATAATAATAATAATAATAATAATAATAATAATAATAATAATATTATTAATAATAATAATAATAATAGCAATCACAATAATAATAAGAACACTATGATTACAATTGATATGATAATTCATAAAATCATAAAAAATAGCATTTATAAAAATATCAGTATCTCTCACATTTGAGTTGTCAGTGTGATGTTTCAAGCATTCTTTGCTGAGATTGTCGCTGCCTTCCCTCACAGGCTCCCCGAGGAACGGCTGTGGGGTTTCATCCCGTAACTTTGCATCGGGTTCGCGCCGGGCGGGTAACCTCCCCAGAGAATCCCTGACGGCCATCCGCCCAGCAGGCCGTTGTGAATTAGCTCACCCGCTGGGCCCCTGGGTTAGCGTCCCGAAGCTTTTCCTTCTCATTAGCATCCAGGTGAGATGATTCAGGCAATTGTTCAACTGCCAACCCTACATTGCACCCAACAGGTCCTTGGCACAAACTTTTGTACACTGTATATTTAACACTGCAGGTAGTCCTCACGTCACGATGGGGTTCGGGCCCGGGCGTAAGTCAAAGTGGTTGTCAGTAGAAAATTTACATTAAGAAATATTATTAAAATGTCCAGACGTGGACAGATTGGCATTCCCGTGGCTCCTGGCCTCCCCCCTATTCCCGCCGCTGTCCTCACGAGCTCGCCTCGCCCAGTCCTCCATTCAAACATCCTTTAGCCAAGCAACGCTGTTGATGCACCCGCTGCATTTCTTGCCTGCTGTGACTGTTTCGTTCAGCCATGATTGCTGCTTCCTGTAATGGTTGCTGCAGGAATTCTGTGAGGGGGCTGTTGCCGTGACACGCCATTATGCTGGCCAACAAACAGCTGCTCTACCTACAGCGAACTATTTGAAATGTCAGCTCATTACATGACTGAGAGTTACTGTCACCATTGGCCCGGTCGTAAGCAGACCTAGAGTAGGGACTGGTTACCGCAGCGTGGGGACAAATTGGAGTGTGAGTTCCACAAGCAACTCGGAGTGGAAAACATTGGGCGGCTTTTCCGATACCCTACGCCCCTGTCCACCCAGCAGTGTACCAGGTATTAATCGGGGGTTGTGTCCCGTCTCCTGGGGTCTGTTCCTTTCTCCTATAATTCCTTCCCCTTCTGTCTCTCTCCGGCATATGACCACAGATGTTGCGCCGACTAAACGAAACTTTCCAACTTTCCACAAGCAACTGAGGGGGAGGCGAGGGTGGCCTGGCCCAGCCCTGGAGGCATAAGGGGGGAGTCGACCTCAGTGCCTGACCTGTGAAGCCGCTCAAGGGTCATTTATCTCGCCGTCGCAATGGTGAATACCTGTCTTGTGTCAGGTGTGATGCAGGTCAGTCTCGCCACGTCACAGTGCACCTGGATTTCCATGTTGTGGAGTGTTCATGCACATTTTTAGTTCAGCTCTGAAGCCATTAGTACTGCTACCCAAAGCTGGCGCTGACACCTGTTTAAAGGTATACTGCATCAGTAAGTGCACGGCAAACTAAAGCAATACGGTCATGATGGATAAGTCGTGGCCTGAAGGCAGTAACCAAGGCGGTGGCCGGGAGCCCTCACCCGGGTATGCGCCATACTGACGGCGAGTGAAGTGACAGTTAAGCGGCTTCACCTCTCTCCCTAGGATCCCCATGCCTGCCCCAGCCTGATTGGGCCAATGTGGAAGAGAGTGGCGGGTAAAGGGGAGGGCAGGAAGCACGGGAACTCTGAACAAACATCCCGCTGCTCTACCCACAGCGGGATGCTTGACTGTCACCTCGTTACCTAACCAAGCTTTACTAATACTGTTGGCCTGGCCGGAAGTGCGAGCGATCGTAAGTCCAATACATCGTAACTCGAGGACTACCAGTGTAGGTTTGGTGTTCTATAAATGCATGCGGCTCATGTACGCTGTGCAGGGCAGTGTCTGAACTGTGTATGTGTGTGTGTGTGTGTGTGTGTGTGTGTGTGTGTGTGTGTGTGTGTGTGTGTGTGTGTGTGTGTGTGTGTGTGTGTGTGTGTGTAAGTGTGCCGTGGTGCATCATTATGGAATGTTGACCGGCTCAAAAGGCTGTCATAACAATATCATGTTACAACATTGTGAAGTGTGCCGGGATATATATCATTTTGAATTGTTGACTGATTTACAAGGGTATCATAACAATATTATGTTACAACATTGTGAAGTGTGCGGGATATATATCATTTTGAATTGTTGACTGATTTACAAGGGTATCATAACAATATTATGTTACAACATTGTGAAGTGTGCGGGATATATATCATTTTGAATTGTTGACTGATTTACAAGGTATCATAACAATATTATGTTACAACATTGTGAAGTGTGCGGGATATATATCATTTTGAATTGTTGACTGATTTACAAGGTATCATAACAATATTATGCAACAATACTGTGAGGTGTGCCGGGATATATATCATTTTGAATTGTTGACTGATTTACAAGGGTATCATAACAATATTATGCAACAATACTGTGAGGTGTGCCGGGATATATATCATTTTGAATTGTTGACTGATTTACAAGGTATCATAACAATATTATGCAACAATACTGTGAGGTGTGTCGGGAAATATTATTACACTGGGTTACAAAAAAAATGTAAGTTGTATAAGTTTTTTTCAACTGATTTAGGACAAATTTGCACCGCTGAATCCGAAAATGACACCCGTTTCTTTCGATCAGGTCAGGTTTTTGTGCTAAGTCGATTTTCAAAAATCCAATTTTGTGACATTTTCAGTTGATTTTTTTTATTTCTCATCCGAAATTAATTTTTAAGAAAAAAAATCGTTTTCTAACACAATTCATCAATTGTTACAAAAAATGATCAGTGTATATTGAATAGTAGACAATGATAAAGGTAAGTACACGTAAATTGAATATTAGGTCATCACTGACCAACATTCAGGCATGAACTTCCGTTTCTTTGAACTCCCAGAATGCTCAGCGGCAGGGACGTCTCTCTTCAGAGTCCAACAGTAATCAGCCATCATGACTGCATCCCAGCGTCCCTAATACCTGGTCTCCATCTCTTTCACGTCCTGATGGAATCTCTCCCCCTGCTCGTCGCTCACTGATCCCAGATTCTCAGGAAACCGGTCCACATGCGAGAATAAGTAATGCATTTTGATGCTTATGCTGCATCCAAGGCTCGTGCAAGCAGTCACATTGACAAGTTCAAGTTCTATGTAGTTCCTGGCCTTCTTGTTGCCTATAAAGTTCTTCATGACAAGAACAAAAGCCTTTCACACTTCCAGTTCCACTTCGTTCATTGAGTTTTCAAACTCTGGATCTCTGATGAGCTGACGGAGTTGAAGACCGTCAAAGATGCCAGCTTTCAACTTCTCCATGGTCAATCTTGGAAAAGTGTGGCACAAGTAATTGAAGCAGCCGCCATCCTTGTCCAGAGCTTTGGTGAACTGTTTGATCAAGCCGAGCTTGATGTGCAGCGATGGGAAGAGTCTCCTGTCTCTGTCCACCAGAGGGATGTTTATGACGTTCCTTGCTCTGCAAGGCACTAATTCCTCCCGTACAGGCCGCCAGTCCTTCTTCGTGTAATGCTGAGCTTTGTCCCTACTATCACACGTGCACAGAAAGCACGGGTACCAGTGAACCGGACTGTTGGCACAACAAAATACAAAAAATACCATATAGTAAAAAGCTGGCACCTGTAAGCTCTTCAGAATTTGTTTATTTAAAGAAATAAGAAATAATTTTGCCTCATAAAAATATAAAACACCCGGACGTGTAGACAAAAACGTAACAAACATCATGTAACGATAGATAAAAAAAACGTTGACCTGATTGCGCAAAACCAATGAGATGTTTGGATTCAGCACATCAACATTGTCCTAAATCACCTCAAAAAACTTAGACGATAAATTTGTTGTCGGCCAGTGTTATGGATTGTTGACTGATTTACAAGGCTGTCATAACACTATTATGCTGAGTAGTGCTCCAGTATATATATCATTAGGATTGGTGACAGCCTCACAAGGCTGTCATAACAATGATGCTGGTGGCTGAGCCCCACGCGGAGTAGCGTAGTAGCAACGGCCAGCAAGCTGTACAATGTTCAGGACGTGTTTCTGTTGTGTGTGTTTCTGGCAAGTCCGTGCCAGGTGTTCCTGAACAGACCTTTAGAGCTCCACTTATTAAAACTGCTGCTTAGAGGCCTGACATTCTCGGCGCGTGTGTGTGTGTGGGGCCCTGATTGTGGTCATCGCCACTCCGACCCTGCCATTACAACAGCAGCAGCAGCAACACTAACACTAATGTAAGCCTTGTCCATGTATTTTAGCAACTGATTAAAGCTTCTTGCTATGAACAGAAGGTTTCCATGATCCCCCCGCAAGACTTGGCGTGGTCACAACCTGCAACGACACATTCCCACAAAACGCCGGCCGGCGGGAGAGCCCGGGGCTTGGATTCACTAACGCACACCAGTTCTTATTGACATTCAACATGGCGGCGATACACATTTCTTATCTTGCTATTCTCCACTGTTTCTAAAGCCCGCCATGTTTAGATCTGCATCTCTGGTACACACGCAGGTCCTCTGGACTAGGCTCCAGTCCCACCGAAACACGCTGATTTCTCAAGCCATCATCCAGTGTCTGAAGATTAATCACATGCTGCCCAGACCTTAAGGGAAATTACTGGGCCACTAACAGGCTGTCAAAGAGGTCAGCCTGCCGCCGATACAGAGAGAGAGAGAGAGAGAGAGAATGATAAAATAGAGAAGTCACAATGAAGTTAAAAAAAACAGATATAGTGTGTACTATGGTCTATGTTATGCATCAGAGAAAAATTTGTACGGGCCATGAGACTGAGCGGCGATCCTGTTAGTGCTTGCTTGTACTGTTGTACACTGCCTGTACAGTCATCGTCAGAGGCCGTCATGGCCTCGGGTTGAGTGACGAACGGATTTACTCGAAGTTATTCATTCAGTACTTAATTTTGAACAATAACTGAAAAGTCAGAATGACTGAATCCCTGATTCTGATCACTGTCATAAAAAATAAAAATTCCGTGCGCATGCTGCGCTGCAAATGTCTTCGATAGTTTTTCAAATGCCGCAAAAAAGTACCGCAGGATTGTTTAGTGCGGTCCGCGGTAGTGCGGTATTTTCAGAAAGTTTGCGGGTGTGCGGTAGTGCGGTACTTTTTTGGGATGCGGTACTACCGCACTACCGCACTAAGTACCGCACTTGCCCACCTCTGCCGTCTGGACCACCACCGCTGCCACCACCACTACCATCATCATCATCTGTAGCCTCTTCATCATCATCATTCTCACTACTATAACTGCTGTAGTGACTCGTAGTAGTAGTAGTAGTAGTAGTAGTAGTAAAGGTTTCTCCCTTTTTCCTTTTTTATCTCTACCTGCTTAACGTAGAGGCAACCGCTTAATGCCAGCAGATAGGGGAAGGCCTCCTCTACCTGCTGCCTAAAAGGGAAGGGGACATATAGAGGTGTGTAAGCAGGGGGGGGAGAATGTAAGCGCTTGATTCTACTTTTAGTAGATGGAGAGCAAAAGGGAAATATTTTAGCAGTTAAAAATCTCGTAACCCAATTTTTGCCATAATTCTCAACTCAACCTCTGCTTACATTTTTCCCTCCCCTGCTTACACCACAGTATCAATCTTCTTCCCCTCTGGTGAGCAGGTAAAGGAGTCCTTCCCCTACCTGCTGACAATAAGCGCTTACCTTTCCTTTAAGCAGGTGGAGAGAAAAAGGGAGAAATATGACCCGATAAAAATCTCATAACCCAATTTTTGCCACAATTTTCAACTCGACATCTCCTTACCTTTTTCCCTCTCCTGTTTAAGCTATTGTCCCCAGCCCCTTTCCTTCTGGTTGTTGGTGGTAGCGAGTGTTCTAAGTGCTAATCGGTTCACGGATAGAGAAAATCATATCCGCCAGGGTTACTTTATTGGACAAAACTTACAGAGCTCATCACGACAAGGACAACACATATGATAGGTGTTTGTTTGTGTATGCGTTTGTGTGAATGTTGTTTGTGTAGGTTAACATTTAAGTGTTGGTGTATGTGTGGAACAATGTGTAACGGTGGACGACAAGAGAACGTGGACGGACAGTCAAAGGTAAACGAATACAAGGAAAGTTAACGATGAAGACGCGACAAGACAGACTGGCAGACACAGTGACGGTGGACATTACATGAAAACACTGAGAATCTTAGTCTCTCTTTGCAGCGCCCCATTTTCTTGTCACTGAGGGGAAGGAACACGGAATTTGAGCGGTGACTGCTACAGATTACTCCCCCCCAGTGACGAGGAAGGAGGAACGAAATCTTCCCTGGTGCTGGGGCGCTGTGGCAGACGGTGATGCGTTGCGATGAGTAGCGTTGTGTAGAGTTGTGTCAAGATGCGCGGTAAGTTGCGCTGAGTAGTTGCGTTGAGGTGCGCGGTAAGTTGCGCTGAGTAGAGTTGCGTTGAGTAGTTCAGCTACGGTGAGTCGAGTTGGGGCGAGTAGTGCAGTGACAACAGCTACAGTAAGTCGAGCTGGAGTTAGTGCAGTGACAACAGCTACAGTAAGTCGAGCTGGGGCGAGTAGTGCAGTGACAACAGCTACAGTAAGTCGAGCTGGGGCGAGTAGTGCAGTGACAACAGCTACGGTGAGTCGAGCTGGAGTTAGTGCAGTGACAACAGCTACAGTAAGTCGAGCTGGGGCGAGTAGTGCAGTGACAACAGCTACGGTGAGTCGAGCTGGAGTGAGTAATGCAGTGACAACAGCTACGGTGAGTCGAGCTGGAGTGAGTAGTGCAGTGACAACAGCTACGGTGAGTCGAGCTGGAGTGAGTAATGCAGTGACAACAGCTACGGTGAGTCGAGCTGGAGTGAGTAATGCAGTGACAACAGCTACAGTAAGTCGAGCTGGGGCGAGTAGAGCAGTGACAACAGCTACGGTGAGTCGAGCTGGAGTGAGTAATGCAGTGACAACAGCTACGGTGAGTCGAGCTGGAGTGAGTAATGCAGTGACAACAGCTACGGTGAGTCGAGCTGGAGTGAGTAATGCAGTGACAACAGCTACGGTGAGTCGAGCTGGAGTTAGTGCAGTGACAACAGCTACAGTAAGTCGAGCTGGAGTGAGTAGTGGTGACAACAGCTACGGTGAGTCGAGCTGGAGTGAGTAATGCAGTGACAACAGCTACGGTGAGTCGAGCTGGAGTTAGTGCAGTGACAACAGCAGTAGTGGTGACAACAGCTACGGTGAGTCGAGCTGGAGTGAGTAATGCAGTGACAACAGCTACGGTGAGTCGAGCTGGAGTGAGTAATGCAGTGACAACAGCTACGGTGAGTCGAGCTGGAGTGAGTAATGCAGTGACAACAGCTACGGTGAGTCGAGCTGGAGTGAGTAATGCAGTGACAACAGCTACGGTGAGTCGAGCTGGAGTTAGTGCAGTGACAACAGCAGTAGTGGTGACAACAGCTACGGTGAGTCGAGCTGGAGTGAGTAGTGCGGTGACAACAGCTACGGTGAGTCGAGCTGGAGTTAGTGCAGTGACAACAGCAGTAGTGGTGACAACAGCTACGGTGAGTCGAGCTGGAGTGAGTAATGCAGTGACAACAGCTACGGTGAGTCGAGCTGGAGTTAGTGCAGTGACAACAGCAGTAGTGGTGACAACAGCTACGGTGAGTCGAGCTGGAGTGAGTAATGCAGTGACAACAGCTACGGTGAGTCGAGCTGGAGTGAGTAATGCGGTGACAACAGCTACGGTGAGTCGAGCTGGAGTGAGTAATGCAGTGACAACAGCTACGGTGAGTCGAGCTGGAGTGAGTAATGCAGTGACAACAGCTACGGTGAGTCGAGCTGGAGTGAGTAATGCGGTGACAACAGCTACGGTGAGTCGAGCTGGAGTGAGTAATGCGGTGACAACAGCTACGGTGAGTCGAGCTGAAGTGAGTAGCGCGTAGGAGACAGCTACGGTGAGTCGAGCTGAGATGAGTAGCGCAGTGAGGACAGCTACGGTAAGTCGAGCTGAAGTGTTGAGCAGCGATGAGTTGAGCAGCGAGGGGTTGAGCAGCGAGGAGTTGAGCAGCGTGAGGTGGGCTGCATGAGGTGGGCTGCGTAAGGTGGGCTGCGTAAGGTGGGCTGCGGTGAGTTGAGTGGTTGGCTGTTTAATAGATCCTGGAAGGCTTGAATCCGCACTTCCGAATCGCGAACCACGTAGACGGGTCCTGAGCAGAAGAGTGGTGCTCTGAAGGACACCGCCGTAGTAGAGGAAGAGTTGCATGTCGTCGTCAGGTATGGTGAGGTCGAGCGGCGTGGAGATGGGCAATAGGCACTGGCGTAAACGCGCCGGGGGCCACAGCAGTCATAGAGTGCGTCGAGGGAACTGCGTGTGAAGGCGCTAGCTGACAGCGTGCCAGGGACCACAGCCGGTTGAGAATTGAGGGACGCAAGCATATGCCAGGAGCCGCGGCAGTCGTGAGTGCGTCGAACGACTGCGTGGGAAGGCGCTAGATGCCAGCGAGCCGGGGGCCACAGCGAGTTGAAAAGTTAGGGGCGCTAGCATGTGCCAGGAGCCGCGGCAGTCCGTGAGAGTAAAACGAACTGCGTGTACTGTAGGCGCTGGCACGTGCCAGGGGCCTCTGTGGCTCGGGGAGTGAACCAGTGTCCAAAAAGGCACTGTAACACAACACTGTATGCTTAGTAGGTAACACTGTGACACTAACAGTTGCTGGGGACGCGCTGCGCTGAACTGTTGCTGGACACACTGCACTGTACACAAAGATCCACAAGTGTAGGATAATCCAAGACGGCGGTGGTAGATCCAGGAGGCGGTGGTTAATCCAGGAGGCAGCTAGTAGTCCCAGTGGGGTGTTACACTGTGTTTGCGTGTCTCTCTGAGTCTGTGTGGTGTGTGGCGGCGTATACACTGAGTCTGTATGGCGTGTACACTGAGTCTGTGTGTGGTGTGTACACTGAGTGTGTGGCACTGTGTGTCTCAGTAATATGTCGCACTGTGTTTGAGTGTTCACTGAGTCTGTGTAGTGTGTCACACGATGTGCGTGTCTCAGTCGCCGGACCAGCAGAAAAGCAGGGAGGAGGAAGGGTGGGGGTGGGTGGGTGAGCGCCGAGAGAAGCACCATGGGGCACAAAAGATGCCTGAAGGGCGCTGAAGACGCCTGGAGGAGGCGCACAGAGGGAGCCAAGAAGAGGCGCACAGAGGGTGCCTGGAAGAGGCGCACAGAGGGTGCCTGGAAGAGGCGCACAGAGGGTGCCTGGAAGAGGCGCACAGAGGGTGCCTGGAAGAGGCGCACAGAGGTTGCCTGGAAGAGGCGCACAGAGGGTGCCTGGGGAAGGCACAGAGGGTGCCTGGGGAAGGCACAGAGGGTGCCTGGGGAAGGCGCATAAGGCGCCTAGGGGAGGGCGGGGGAAAACCCTGAAGGTGGCAACTACGCCTATGGCGTAATGTTTCTCCCGACCTGAGTGCTCAGCCCCACGAACCCCGAATGGAGGTGAGGATTTTTGCCCCAGGAGAGGGCGGACGAATGGACAAGTTACCCTGCCCAGGTCCTCCACTCTAGGAGAGAGTGCCCTTAAAACGGCACCGGCTATAAGCCACCTTGAACCATAGCAACACTCCGGGGTCACCAATTGTTGGTGGTAGCGAGTGTTCTAAGTGCTAATCGGTTCACGGATAGAGAAAATCATATCCGCCAAGGTTACTTTATTGGACAAAACTTACAGAGCTCATCACGACAAGGACAACACATATGATAGGTGTTTGTTTGTGTATGCGTTTGTGTGAATGTTGTTTGTGTAGGTTAACATTTAAGTGTTGGTGTATGTGTGGAACAATGTGTAACGGTGGACGACAAGAGAACGTGGACGGACAGTCAAAGGTAAACGAATACAAGGAAAGTTAACGATGAAGACGCGACAAGACAGACTGGTAGACACAGTGACGATGGACATTACATGAAAACACTGAGAATCTTAGTCTCTCTTTGCAGCGCCCCATTTTCTTGTCACTGAGGGGAAGGAACACGGAATTTGAGCGGTGACTGCTACATGGTCAGCAGGTAGAAGAGTCCTTTCCCTACCTGCTGACACTAAGCACTTGCCTTTACAGTAAGCAGGTGGAGAGAAAAAGGAAGAAATATTAGCTGGTAATAACCTCATATCCCAATTTTTGCCATCTTTATCAACTCGACATTGCTTACATTCTCCCCCCCCTGCTTACACACCTCTATATGTCCCCTTCCCTTTTAGGCAGCAGGTAGAGGAGGCCTTCCCCTATCTGCTGGCACTAAGCGGTTGCCTCTACGTTAAGCAGGTAGAGATAAAAAAGGAAAAAGGGAGAAACCTTTACTACTACTACTACTACTACGAGTCACTACAGCAGTTATAGTAGTGAGAATGATGATGATGAAGAGGCTACAGATGATGATGATGGTAGTGGTGGTGGCAGCGGTGGTGGTCCAGACGGCAGAGGTGGGCAAGTGCGGTACTTAGTGCGGTAGTGCGGTAGTACCGCATCCCAAAAAAGTACCGCACTACCGCACACCCGCAAACTTTCTGAAAATACCGCACTACCGCGGACCGCACTAAACAATCCTGCGGTACTTTTTTGCGGCATTTAAAAAACTATCGAAGACATTTGCAGCGCAGCATGCGCACAGAATTTTTATTTTTTATGACAGTGATCAGAATCAGGGATTCAGTCATTCTGACTTTTCAGTTATTGTTCAAAATTAAGTACTAAATGAATAACTTCGAGTAAATCCGTTCGTCACTCAACCCGAGGCCATGACGGCCTCTGACGATGACTGTACAGGCAGTGTACAACAGTACAAGCAAGCACTAACAGGATCGCCGCTCAGTCTCATGGCCCGTACAAATTTTTCTCTGATGCATAACATAGACCATAGTACACACTATATCTGTTTTTTTAACTTCATTGTAACTTCTATATTTTATCATTCTCTCTCTCTCTCTCTCTCTCTCTCTCTCTCTCTCTCTCTCTCTCTCTCTCTCTCTCTCTCTCTCTCTCTCTCTCTCTCTCTCTCTCTCTCTCTCTCTCTGTATCGGCGGCAGGCTGACCTCTTTGACAGCCTGTTAGTGGCGCAGTAATTTCCCTTAAGGTCTGGGCAGCATGTGATTAATCTTCAGACACTGGATGATGGCTTGAGAAATCAGCGTGTTTCGGTGGGACTGGAGCCTAGTCCAGAGGACCTGCGTGTGTACCAGAGATGCAGATCTAAACATGGCGGGCTTTAGAAACAGTGGAGAATAGCAAGATAAGAAATGTGTATCGCCGCCATGTTGAATGTCAATAAGAACTGGTGTGCGTTAGTGAATCCAAGCCCCGGGCTCTCCCGCCGGCCGGCGTTTTGTGGGAATGTGTCGTTGCAGGTTGTGACCACGCCAAGTCTTGCGGGGGGATCATGGAAACCTTCTGTTCATAGCAAGAAGCTTTAATCAGTTGCTAAAATACATGGACAAGGCTTACATTAGTGTTAGTGTTGCTGCTGCTGCTGTTGTAATGGCAGGGTCGGAGTGGCGATGACCACAATCAGGGCCCCACACACACACACGCGCCGAGAATGTCAGGCCTCTAGGCAGCAGTTTTAATAAGTGCAGCTCTAAAGGTCTGTTCAGGAACACCTGGCACGGACTTGCCAGAAACACACACAACAGAAACACGTCCTGAACATTGTACAGCTTGCTGGCCGTTGCTACTACGCTACTCCGCGTGGGGCTCAGCCACCAGCATCATTGTTATGACAGCCTTGTGAGGCTGTCACCAATCCTAATGATATATATACTGGAGCACTACTCAGCATAATAGTGTTATGACAGCCTTGTAAATCAGTCAACAATCCATAACACTGGCCGACAACAAATTTATCGTCTAAGTTTTTTGAGGTGATTTAGGACAATGTTGATGTGCTGAATCCAAACATCTCATTGGTTTTGCGCAATCAGGTCAACGTTTTTTTTTTTATCTATCGTTACATGATGTTTGTTACGTTTTTGTCTACACGTCCGGGTGTTTTATATTTTTATGAGGCAAAATTATTTCTTATTTCTTTAAATAAACAAATTCTGAAGAGCTTACAGGTGCCAGCTTTTTACTATATGGTATTTTTTGTATTTTGTTGTGCCAACAGTCCGGGTTCACCAAGTACCCGTGCTTTCTGTGCACGTGTGATAGTAGGGACAAAGCTCAGCATTACACGAAGAAGGACTGGCGGCCTGTACGGGAGGAATTAGTGCCTTGCAGAGTAAGGAACGTCATAAACATCCCTCTGGTGGACAGAGACAGGAGACTTTTCCCATCGCTGCACATCAAGCTCGGCTTGATCAAACAGTTCACCAAAGCTCTGGACAAGGATGGCGGCTGCTTCAATTACTTGAGCCACACTTTTCCAAGATTGACCATGGAGAAGTTGAAAGCTGGCATCTTTGACGGTCTTCAACTCCGTCAGCTCATCAGAGATCCAGAGTTTGAAAACCCAATGAACGAAGTGGAACTGGAAGTGTGAAAGGCTTTTGTTCACTGCTTGCACGAACCTTGGATGCAGCATAAGCATCAAAATGCATTACTTATTTTCGCATGTAGACCGGTTTCCTGAGAATCTGGGATCAGTGAGCGACGAGCAGGGGGAGAGATTCCATCAGGACGTGAAAGAGATGGAGACCAGGTATTAGGGACGCTGGGATGCAGTCATGATGGCTGATTACTGTTGGACTCTGAAGAGAGACGTCCCTGCCGCTGAGCATTCTGGGAGTTCAAAGAAACGGAAGTTCATGCCTGAATGTTGGTCAGTGATGACCTAATATTCAATTTACGTGTACTTACCTTTATCATTGTCTACTATTCAACATACACTGATCATTTTTTGTAAGAATTGATGAATTGTGTTAGAAAACGATTTTTTTTCTTAAAAATTAATTTCGGATGAGAAATAAAAAAAATCAACTGAAAATGTCACAAAATTGGATTTTTGAAAATCGACTTAGCACAAAAACCTGACCTGATCGAAAGAAACGGGTGTCATTTTCGGATTCAGCGGTGCAAATTTGTCCTAAATCAGTTGAAAAAAACTTATACAACTTACATTTTTTTGTGTAACCCAGTGTAATAATATTTCCCGACACGCCTCACAGTATTGTTGCATAATATTGTTATGATACCTTGTAAATCAGTCAACAATTCAAAATGATATATATCCCGGCACACCTCACAGTATTGTTGCATAATATTGTTATGATACCTTGTAAATCAGTCAACAATTCAAAATGATATATATCCCGCACACTTCACAGTATTGTTGCATAATATTGTTATGATACCCTTGTAAATCAGTCAACAATTCAAAATGATGTATATCCCGCACACTTCACAATGTTGTAACATAATATTGTTATGATACCCTTGTAAATCAGTCAACAACTCAAAATGATATATATCCCGCACACTTCACAATGTTGTAACATAATATTGTTATGATACCCTTGTAAATCAGTCAACAACTCAAAATGATGTATATCCCGCACACTTCACAATGTTGTAACATAATATTGTTATGACACCCTTGTAAATCAGTCAACAACTCAAAATGATATATATCCCGCACACTTCACAATGTTGTAACATAATATTGTTATGACAGCCTTTTGAGCCGGTCAACATTCCATAATGATGCACCACGGCACACTTACACACACACACACACACACACACACACACACACACACACACACACACAAACACACACACACACAAACACAGTTCAGACACTGCCCTGCACAGCGTACATGAGCCGCATGCATTTATAGAACACCAAACCTACACTGGTAGTCCTCGAGTTACGATGTATGGGACTTACGATCGCTCGCAC
>NC_066514.1:20671914-20686914 GCF_024679095.1 Eriocheir sinensis | reverse complement strand
ATATATCTGTCAATGTCGCTAAACTAATAGGAATATTAATATTAGTGTCATTCCACAGTAGATATCACTACTACTTTCAATCATAATCAATAATCAGTCATTATTACTACATGTACTACCAATATTCCTGTTGTCATTAGTATCAATATCTATAATTTTATAAATGCTTGACCCTCCAAGCCAAAGAAGATGCTGCGTTTGTACAAAAGAAGATCACAGATGTATAAACTGTGCATGTGTTAAGGAGAAAAGACGCTGTACGAACTGTAAAAAGAGCGACAGGTGCCAAAATCCCCTGGGCAGGGATCAGAGCAGGGAGGATAACGATGAAGCGCGACACCGCGGGGACAATGAGGGCCGCCGGGGAAGGAGTGAGCGGGGGGAGGGGGTGTCGGAGGGAGCTGCTGCACAACCGCCACCTCTATATCCCCCTCAACCGGTACCACCCCTTCCATTGGCACCTCCAATGTTGCCACTACCAACACCACTACCACCACCCCCTCATCACTCTTCCTCTTCGACTGGACAGGGCGCGGCGGAGGTCGGGGGAAGCTTTGCTTGGAAGGGGCTAGCGGAGGGGGAAGCAACGAGGTGGGTGGATGACACATACCTTGAAGTTGTTGGGTGGTCTGCAAGAAATCTTTTTGAGCCACCCAGATGTGGAGCCACGACATTTATCATCAAAGAAATTGTCACCCTGTTAAATAACTACATCCAGAACACACCACTGGCGCCCCTATCCCTGAAAATTGTATTCACTCTCCCCCATTCTTCCTCCAAAAAGCACACCCAAAGACCAAACAAGCCGAAAATATCGAGGCATTAAGAAGACGAGTTGCCTAGTGGCAAACTAACGAGTTAGATGCCCTCCTTGGAGAAGCCAGAGCCATACAGGAGAGGCTCCCGGACCCCAACAAAACAACACCTCCACAGAAGACAGGGCCCGGAAGTTTGCAGACAAAATGCGACAAGGCAACGTTGCGTCTGCAACACGAGCCTTGTCAGAAAATTCCACACGGGGTGTGCTTCCACTCACCAGGGACACGATCAATCAACTCAAGGAAAAACATCCTCCACCGAGTGACCTGAAGGGACTGAGACTGGCAGGATGTCACCAACCACCGAATCCAGTTATATACGAAAGGATAACAGAGATGGTGTGGAAGAAGGCCCTCCAGACTCGTGGCAGCGCGGGGCCCTCAGGACTTGATGCACGGGGATGGCGAAGCTTGCTGAGCAGCGCCAACTTTGGCAATGCAGCTGGCGACTTGCGCAACACTATTGCAGCACTGGCGAGAAAACTCGCCTCCTCCAGCTGCCACTATGTGGACGCCCTGACGGCACGCCGCCTCATTCCCCTGGACAAGAGGCCGGGATGCAGGCCTATAGGAGTCGGAGAAGTCCTGCGGCGCATCGTAGGCAAATGCATCATGGCTGTCGTCAAAGAAGATGTGAGAATGGCAGCAGGGAACCTCCAAGTTTGTGCGGGGCAGCAGGCAGGAGGAGAAGCAGCAGTCCATGCCATGTGGGAGATATTCGACCACGTGGAGTGCGAAGCAGTGCTTCTTGTTGACGCCAAAAATGCCTTCAACACAATAAATAGAAAGACTATGATACATAACATTAAAACCAAGTGCCCTAGCTTAGCTATGTATGTCGAAAATACCTATACATACCCGACTGACTTATACATAAATAGCCACAGTGGAAAGGTGAAAGTGTTAAAATCATCTGAGGGAACAACACAAGGTGACCCAATAGCCATGGCTATGTACGCCCTGGGCCTATCAGTCCTCCAAAATGAAATCGCGTTCGCAGAAACACGGGTGAAACAGGTGGCTTATGCGGATGACCTCTCAGGTGCTGGTAAAATCTCAGACTTAAAAGGGTGGTGGGACACTGTGAACACCGCCGGCCCTGAGATAGGATACATCCCTAACCCCACCAAGTCTGTCCTTATTGTCAAACCTGAACACTATGACCATGCCGCAGAAACTTTTAGAGGAAGTGGCGTCATTGTGACAAAAGACGGACAACGACACTTAGGTGCAGTGATCGGGACAGAGGTATATAAGAAGGAGTACGTGGGAGACAAAGTAGCTGAATGGGTGAAGGAAATAGAAGCTTTGTCTGCCATTGCCAAGACTGAGCCACACGCTGCCTATTCAGCGTACACCCACGGCATCCAACATCGGTGGACGTTCCTGATGCGCACCATCCCCGGCATCAGTCCACTCCTCCGACCACTGGAGAATGCCGTCAAGAATGTATTCTTGCCGGCGCTGGTGAAATATCATGCTTTGGGGGAGGAAGAGAGGGATATGCTAGCACTTCCCCCAAGACTGGGTGGGATGGGGATCACCAACGCTGAGAAGCTGGCAGATAAGGAGAACCAAAACTCCATCAGCCTTACCAGGTCACTCATCAACAGGATCATCGCTCAGGAGGCAGAGGGCGAGATAGACCAAACAGAAATAAGAGATATTAAAAGAAAAATCTCAGAAGAAAGGCAACAGGCCCAAAAAGACGAGCTGGACCGTCTTACACACCACCTGTCCACAGAAATGGGTAGAAAAATACACACAGCACAGGAGGCAGGCGCCTCTAACTGGCTAACGTCATTACCAATCAGAGCAAAGGGCTTCAGCCTCAACAAACAAGAATTTGTCGACGCCATTGCTCTGAGATATGGCTGGCCGATTGAGGGACTGCCTGATCTCTGTGCATGTGGATCACCAAAATGATGTCACCCACACCATGACATGTAAAAAAGGAGGCTTCGTCTGTATTCGACACGATAAGTGAGGGATCTGACAGCCAGCATGCTTGGGGAGGTATGCCAAGACGTCACTACCGAGCCGGCACTGCTTCCCCTGGACGGCGAACACCTTCGGTACAGGACAGCCAATACCTCACAGGAGGCACGGGTTGATGTAAGTGCCCGCGGATTCTGGGTGCGCGGACAGCGGGCGTTCATGGACATCCGCATATTCGACCCGATGGCTGCCTGTCACCGTGAGCTGCCCCTGCAAGCCGCCCACCACAGGAACGAGCAGGAGAAGACAAGGGCATACGGTGAAAGAATCCAACATGTGGATCAGGGCAGCTTCACCCCCTTCGTCGTCACCACATCCGGCGGGATGGGTCCCAGGGCCCAATGCTTCTACACACGCCTCGCGGAACTAGTCTCAGAAAAGAAGCAACAGCCAAGGAGCCACGTTGTCGCCTGGATGAGGTGTCGCCTCTCGTTCTCCCTGCTCAGGTCGGCCATCCTATGTCTCAGGGGCACCAGACACTCTGGCCCAAAAGCCACCACCATCTCCAATATGGACTATGAAGCCACAGTGGTGGAGAGTGACATTAGGGTGGGTCGGGAGTGACTTGAGTAGGGAAGGAAAGGGGGATCTAGACGTAATAGATGATAGGTGATTTAGTGTCAGATAGTATTAGTGATATGGTTGGATGCCACAGTCATTAGCGAACAGAGTTGGGGCTAATGACCTCCAAGCTATGGAGCCCTCCATGATTATGTGTCGGGAAAATAAACATGGGTGGAGGTATCATTTATGTTGTGTGTAGTAGTAGTAGTAGTAGTAACAGTAGTAGTAGTAGTAGTAGTAGTAGTAGTAGTAGTAGTAGTAGTAGTAGTAGTAGTAGTAGTAGTAGTAGTAGTAGTAGTAGTAGTAGTAGTAGTAGTAGTAGTAGTAACAGTAGTAGTAGTAATAGTAGTAGTAGTAATAGTAGTAGTAGTACACTAAGCCAGGGTCAGCATCCCACCCTGAACACTAAGGCAGGGTCAGCATCCCACCCTGAACACTAAGCCAGGGTCAGCATCCCACCCTGAACACTAAGGCAGGGTCAGCATCCCACCCTGAACACTAAGGCAGGGTCAGCATCCCACCCTGAACACTAAGGCAGGGTCAGCATCCCACCCTGAACACTAAGTCAGGGTCAGCATCCCACCCTGAACACTAAGCCAGGGTCAGCATCCCACCCTGAACACTAAGGCAGGGTCAGCATCCCACCCTGAACACTAAGCCAGGGTCAGCATCCCACCCTGAACACTAAGCCAGGGTCAGCATCCCACCCTGAACACTAAGCTAGGGTCAGCATCCCACCCTGAACACTAAGCCAGGGTCAGCATCCCACCCTGAACACTAAGCTAGGGTCAGCATCCCACCCTGAACACTAAGCCAGGGTCAGCATCCCACCCTGAACACTAAGCCAGGGTCAGCATCCCACCCTGAACACTAAGCTAGGGTCAGCATCCCACCCTGAACACTATTCCAAGGTCAGCATGCCACCCTGAACACTAAGCTAGGGTCAGCATCCCACCCTGAACACCAAGCCAGGGTCAGCATCCCACCCTGAACACTAAGCCAGGGTCAGCATCCCACCCTGAACACTAAGGCAGGGTCAGCATCCCACCCTGAACACTAAGCCAGGGTCAGCATCCCACCCTGAACACTAAGCCAGGGTCAGCATCCCACCCTTAACACTAAGCCAGGGTCAGCATCCCACCCTGAACACTAAGCCAGGGTCAGCATCCCACCCTGAACACTAAGCCAGGGTCAGCATCCCACCCTGAACACTAAGCCAGGGTCAGCATCCCACCCTGAACACTAAGGCAGGGTCAGCATCCCACCCTGAACACTAAGCCAGGGTCAGCATCCCACCCTGAACACTAAGGCAGGGTCAGCATCCCACCCTGAACACTAAGCCAGGGTCAGCATCCCACCCTGAACACTAAGCCAGGGTCAGCATCCCACCCTGAACACTAAGGCAGGGTCAGCATCCCACCCTGAACACTAAGCCAGGGTCAGCATCCCACCCTGAGCACTAAGGCAGGGTCAGCATCCCACCCTGAACACTAAGCCAGGGTCAGCATCCCACCCTGAACACTAAGGCAGGGTCAGCATCCCACCCTGAACACTAAGGCAGGGTTAGCATCCCACCCTGAACACTAAGCCAGGGTCAGCATCCCACCCTGAACACTAAGCCAGGGTCAGCATCCCACCCTGGCAGCTAAGCCAGGGTCAGCATCCCACCCTGGCAACTAAGCCAGGGTCAGCATCCCACCCTGAACACTAAGGCAGGGTCAGCATCCCACCCTGAACACTAAGGCAGGGTCAGCATCCCACCCTGGCAACTAAGCCAGGGTCAGCATCCCACCCTGAACACTAAGGCAGGGTCAGCATCCCACCCTGAACACTAAGCCAGGGTCAGCATCCCACCCTGGCAACTAAGCCAGGGTCAGCATCCCACCCTGAACACTAAGCCAGGGTCAGCATCCCACCCTAAACACTAAGGCAGGGTCAGCATCCCACCCTGAACACTAAGGCAGGGTCAGCATCCCACCCTGAACACTAAGCCAGGGTCAGCATCCCACCCTGGCAACTAAGCCAGGGTCAGCATCCCACCCTGAACACTAAGGCAGGGTCAGCATCCCACCCTGAACACTAAGCCAGGGTCAGCATCCCACCCTGAACACTAAGCCATGGTCAGCATCCCACCCTGAACACTAAGGCAGGGTCAGCATCCCACCCTGAACACTAAGCCAGGGTCAGCATCCCACCCTGGCAACTAAGCCAGGGTCAGCATCCCACCCTGGCAACTAAGCCAGGGTCAGCATCCCACCCTGAACACTAAGCCAAGGTCAGCATCCCACCCTGAACACTAAGGCAGGGTCAGCATCCCACCCTGAACACTAAGCCAGGGTCAGCATCCCACCCTGAACACTAAGCCAGGGTCAGCATCCCACCCTGAACACTAAGCCAGGGTCAGCATCCCACCCTGAACACTAAGCCAGGGTCAGCATCCCACCCTGAACACTAAGCCAAGGTCAGCATCCCACCCTGAACACTAAGCCAAGGTCAGCATCCCACCCTGAACACTAAGGCAGGGTCAGCATCCCACCCTGAACACTAAGCCAGGGTCAGCATCCCACCCTGAACACTAAGCCAGGGTCAGCATCCCACCCTGAACACTAAGCCAGGGTCAGCATCCCACCCTGAACACTAAGCCAGGGTCAGCGTACCACCCTGAACACTAAGCCAGGGTCAGCGTACCACCCTGAACACTAAGGCAGGGTCAGCATCCCACCCTGAACACTAAGCCAGGGTCAGCATCCCACCCTGAACACTAAGCCAGGGTCAGTATCCCACCCTGAACACTAAGCCAGGGTCAGTATCCCACCCTGAACACTAAGCCAGGGTCAGCATCCCACCCTGAACACTAAGCTAGGGTCAGCATCCCACCCTGAACACTAAGCCAGGGTCAGCATCCCACCCTGAACACTAAGCCAGGGTCAGCATCCCACCCTGAACACTAAGCCAGGGTCAGTATCCCACCCTGAACACTAAGCCAGGGTCAGCATCCCACCCTGAACACTAAGCCAGGGTCAGCATCCCACCCTGAACACTAAGCCAGGGTCAGCATCCCACCCTGAACACTAAGCCAGGGTCAGCATACCACCCTGAACACTAAGCCAGGGTCAGCATCCCACCCTGAACACTAAGGCAGGGTCAGCATCCCACCCTGAACACTAAGCCAGGGTCAGCATCCCACCCTGAACACTAAGCCAGGGTCAGCATACCACCCTGAACACTAAGGCAGGGTCAGCATCCCACCCTGAACACTAAGCCAGGGTCAGCATCCCACCCTGAACACTAAGCCAGGGTCAGCATCCCACCCTGAACACTAAGCCAGGGTCAGCATCCCACCCTGAACACTAAGGCAGGGTCAGCATCCCACCCTGAACACTAAGGCAGGGTCAGCATCCCACCCTGAACACTAAGGCAGGGTCAGCATCCCACCCTGAACACTAAGCCAGGGTCAGCATCCCACCCTGAACACTAAGCCAGGGTCAGCATCCCACCCTGAACACTAAGGCAGGGTCAGCATCCCACCCTGAACACTAAGCCAGGGTCAGCATCCCACCCTGAACACTAAGCCAGGGTCAGCATCCCACCCTGAACACTAAGCCAGGGTCAGCATCCCACCCTGAACACTATTTTTCTCCCTTTTGTTCTTCCTTTCATCCCATTCCGTCTATCTGCATCTTTTTCTGAATCTACATTTGCTTTGTCGCCCTCTTTGTTTACTTCCCCCTTTCTCCTATTTTTTTTTTCTTCCTTTCCTTCGTCATTTTCTTCCATCCTTGCCTCTCTTCTTCCCTCTTTCCTATCATTTATTTTCTTTATAATAATATTCTTTTGTTGCTTCGTTCTCTCGTACTTCAGTGCATTCCTCTATTCCTTTCTTTCTATGCTCCTTCCTCTGTCCGTCTAAGCCAGGGTTAAGCCAAAGACAATCAAGCCGCTGCTGTGTTGATTTGATTTTTGGCTAAATATTTAGGGTTTTATTTTCTTTTTGATTTTTACTTTTCTTTCTTGGGGTTGCTTTCTTGAGTTGAGGCGTGAGGAGATTTTTTGTTGGAAATAATCAGGGCAATGTTTAGAGTGTCCAGGGAGTGTCTGGGAGCCTTGTTGCGTGGGTCGTCATCAGAGTATCAGTCCATATTCCAGAGAGTGTCCAGGGAGTGTCTGGGAGCCTTGTTGCGTGGGTCGTCATCAGCGTGTCCGTCCATTGTTCAGAGAGTGTCCAGGGAGTGTCAGGGGCCTTGTTGCGTGGGTCGTCATCAAAGTGTCCGTCCATTGTTCAGAGAGTGTCCAGGGAGTGTCAGGGAGCCTTGTTGCGTGGGTCGTCATCAGAGTGTCAGTCCATATTCCAGAGAGTGTCCAGGGAGTGTCTGGGAGCCTTGTTGCGTGGGTCGTCATCAGAGTGTCAGTCCATATTCCAGAGAGTGTCCAGGGAGTGTCTGGGAGCCTTGTTGCGTGGGTCGTCATCAGCGTGTCCGTCCATTGTTCAGAGAGTGTCCAGGGAGTGTCAGGGAGCCTTGTTGCGTGGGTCGTCATCAAAGTGTCCATGCCTTCGTGCGAGCTTGCGTTCTTGAGTGAGTGCGTGCGTTTTTTCGTGCGTGGCTGTGTGCTTGCTTGTGTGTGTGCGTGCGTGCCTGCATGCTTGCGTGGATGCGTTCGTCTGTGCGTGAGTGTGTGTGTGTGCTTGCGTGCGTGTGCATGCGTGGGTACGTGATTGTGTGCGTGCTTGCGTGTGTGCGTGCTTGTGTGCTGCGTGCGTGTGAGCGCTGGGCGGTCAGTGCGTGCGAGGGTGTCTTCGTCCGTTCGATCGTGCGTGTGTACTTGTGTTCGTGCGTGCGAAAGTGCGCTGGGGATGGGTTCGTGCGAGCGTGTGTTCTTCCGTCCGTTCGTGCGTGTGTACTTGTGTTCGTGCGTGCGAAAGTGCGCTGGGGATGGGTTCGTGCGAGCGTTTGTACGCCCGTTCGTTCGTGCGTGTGTACTTGTGTTCGTGCGTGCGAGCGTGCGTGGGGGGTGAGTGCGTGCGTGCGTTGGGGGGTGAGTGCAAGCGAGCGTGCGTTGGAGAGTGAGTGCGTGCTGGCGTGCGTTGTGGGGTGAGTGTGTGCGTGCGTGCTGCGTGAACTAGGCGAATAACACCCCAGAACTTTCCCTGTTGCAGCAGACGCAGACAGACACCAACTTTGGCAGCGGCCCCGGGAGTTTATTCAACCCCTTCCTCCGCTCTTTGTGTTCCTTTTTGGAGGGAGGCCTTCCTCCCCTCTTTGTGTTCCTTTTTGGAGGGAGGCCTTCCTCCCCTCTTTGTGTTCCTTTTTGGAGGGAGGCCTTCCTCCCCTCTTTGTGTTCCTTTTTGGAGGGAGGCCTTCCTCCCCTCTTTGTGTTCCTTTTTGGAGGGAGGCCTTCCTTCGCTCTTTGTGTTCCTTTTTGGAGAGAGGCCTTCCTTCGCTCTTTGTGTTCCTTTTTGGAGGGAGGCCTTCCTTCGCTCTTTGTGTTCCTTTGTGGAGGCCTTCCTCCCCTCTTTGTGTTCCTTTTTGGAGGGAGGCCTTCCTCCCCTCTTTGTGTTCCTTTTTGGAGGGAGGCCTTCCTTCCCTCTTTGTGTTCCTTTTTGGAGGGAGGCCTTCCTCCCCTCTTTGTGTTCCTTTTTGGAGGGAGGCCTTCCTCCCCTCTTCCTTCTTCTCAAAGGGATTCCTCTCATTTCAATGCAGAGAAGTCTCTCTCTGTAGGGAAACATCTCCCAGCATGGCAGAGTCCATCCTCCTCTCCTCCCGCCGCCGCGATTCCCTACCAGCGGGTGGCCGCGGTGCGGCTCCGGGAGGACCCCTTCCACCCTTTCGTTTTCCACCCGCTTCGTGCGGCGCTTACCTATACTGGCGTCGAGATTCGACACATCACCTCGGTTCAAAATTACCATTTTTGGCAGCTTGGATTTGACACTGCACGGGCGCGAGTCTAGAGATGGTGACCTTCCGATGACCACTCACTGCCGACCTTCCAGCAATAGGAACACGAGTACAGTCAGTGACTGTCAGTCTTTTCGAGATGTCAAGCGGGACGGACGTGTTTGTATAATCGTCTTCCTCTCCTGTCACGGCAGAGCTTTAGTCCGTTAGTCCCCTGCTTCATTATCCTGTGTGTGTGTGTGTGTGTGTGTGTGTGTGTGTGTGTGAGGTTCTGAGGCTCGCCTGGCCTCGTGGATCAGGCACGGGATTTTGATTTCTTGAGATGGAGTCACGCTTTTCCTTTTCCTTACCCTGTATAGGGTCGAGATTTACCACATCACCTCGGCTTGAGATATGCCGTTTTAGGGAGCTCGGAGTTGACATTGCATGGGGCGAAATCTAGAGCTAGTTGCACCTTTTGTAGTGTTGGTTTTGTAGATTGGCTGGATGGAGGGAAAGAGATGTTAGCTACGGGAGCTGATTGGCTGGATGGAGGGAAAGAGATGTTAGCTACGGGAGCTGATTGGCTGGATGGAGGGAAAGAGATGTTAGCTACGGGAGCTGATTGGCTGGATGGAGGGAAAGAGATGTTAGCTACGGGAGCTGATTGGCTGGATGGAGGGAAAGAGATGTTAGCTATGGGAGCTGATTGGCTGGATGGAGGGAAAGAGATGTTAGCTACGGGAGCTGATTGGCTGGATGGAGGGAAAGAAATGTTAGCTACGGGAGCTGATTGGCTGGATGGAGGGAAAGAAATGTTAGCTACGGGAGCTGATTGGCTGGATGGAGGGAAAGAGATGTTAGCTACGGGAGCTGATTGGCTGAGTGTAATCTTCGCTTCGGTTCGCCTATTTGAAAAGCCTCTCGTTGAAGCCGCTGAGGTATCCATGGACTGTTTTGTGATCCTGGTGATGGCTGTACACGCCTTCAGCATCATGAACACAGAGTTATATACCTAGAGCGCGCGAGCCAGACACTCGGGTGCGGCAACCGGAAGTACCTCGGCCGCCATCTTTGGGAGCCCAGTCCAGCCAACTCTGTGCTCCAGCCGGCAACTTCAAAGTGGAGGTAAGTGGTAGGTGGTGATGGTGGTGGTGGTGGTGGTGCTATAGTGGTGGTGATGGTGGTGGTGGTGGTGATGGTGTCGCTCTTGGTATATAACTCTGTGATCATGAATGGTGAAGTCACCCATGGCAACTTGGCTAAGCTTCTCCGGGGCCTTGGGAAATAGTCGTAATGGCAGCCCGATACGTTTAAAATTATGGCCCTTTTTGGTAAGAAGTGAGCATTTCCTTCCTTCAATAATTGTTTACTCCCACCATCTTAACCCGTCCGCTGCGATTGGCACGGATTTCGCCTTCACTTGTAGCCTGGTAACATATGCTCCCAGGTCTTTCTCTGCCTCTGTGGTGGATAGTGGAGTGTTTCCCTTGTGGTATTGGTGTGCTGGATATCCCTTCACTTGTAGCCTGGTAACATATGCTCCCAGGTCTTTCTCTGTCTCTGTGGTGGATAGTGGAGTGTTTCCCTTGTGGTATTGGTGTGCTGGATATCCCTTCACTTGTAGCCTGGTAACATATGCTCCCAGGTCTTTCTCTGTCTCTGTGGTGGATAGTGGAGTGTTTCCCTTGTGGTATTGGTGTGCTGGATATCCCCTCCCAAGGTGTAGGACTTTACATTTTTCTTCATTGAATTTTAGCAGCCACTTTTTGCTCCACTCCTGTAGCTTTGTGATGTCTTCATATAGGAAATCCGCAGTCAAGGGGTTAAGTATTATGCGAAATTTATGAATAAGCATAATAACACTGGTATTTGTCCCGAGAAAGGGAAGAAGAAAATGGAGCTGGAAGTGGAAGGAAGGTGATAAAGGAAATTGTAAATGCGAGGAGGAAGAGAAAGGAAGGGAAGGCAATAAGGGAGCTGTTAGTGGAGGAAGAGAGAGAGAGAGAGAGAGAAAATATTGGGAACGCTAACCCCTTGACTGCGGATCTCCTACGGTCAGACCTCACCAAGCTACTGGAATGGAACAAAAAGTGGCTGAAAAAAAATGTAAAGTTCTGCACCAAGGGAGGGGAGAGAGAGAGAGAGAGAGAGAGAGAGAGAGAGACGGGAGATAACTTGCCGAAGAAATAAGAGGAGGAGGAGGAGGAGGAGGTCGTAGGGATACAGAAGAGGAAAGAAGTAATTACTCTCTCTCTCTCTCTCTCTCTCTCTCTCTCTCTCTCTCTCTCTCTCTCTCTCTCTCTCTCTCTCTCTCTCTCTCTCTCTCTCTCTCTCTCTCTCTCTCTCTCTCTCTCTCTCTCTCTCTCTCTCTCTCTCTCTCTCTCTCTCTCTCTCTCTCTCTCTCTCATATTGTAACAGGCTTCATGGCCTCCCGGAGAACTTCAAGACGCCACGGACAGTGCCTAGGGGTGCCACAAAATCATGAATTTTGAATCACTTTTTTTCTTCTTTTTATGTTAGTCTGCATTTATAGCTCTTAAGTTCATCTAATTCGACTGATGAGTTCTGTCTGGGCATGTACTGTACTTTATGTTATTTCTGGTTTGAGTATGGATAATAATTTCAATTCATTAATTAAAGTTATTTAAACAGGTGCGTACATACATGCCATCCCTACAACAAACGGCAAGAGAAACAGGTTTAGTAAATTAAACAAGAAAAAATCAAGTAAAGAAAAATCAAATCTCTAGTGAAGGAAAGGGACTAACAACGTAGCGCTGCCCTGTACAAAAACTGTGGGCTACTATAGAAGAAAAGGAAGGAAAGTGTTGCGATAACCAACAGGGAACCGTTGACTGCCAGTGTTGTTTTGAAAAGCGGCCGCGCGAGGTCATGCGTCTTATCAGTGTTCATTAATACATCCCTCCCTTTACCTTAATTTACCTTGTGGATGAGTGTACTTACGACAACCCTCTCATCTACCCGACGTTAAGACTATCACGGGAATGGACAGGTAAGTTAACAGCAGGATAACTGAGGATACGTGGTGATGGTGGTGGTGTTGCAAGCTGTTTTGTTATTACTTTTAGAGCAGGTCCGTAGGCTGGGTAAACTCTGGCTGGCTCACTTGGGCTGATGTTGGACCTGATGGCGCGAATGTCGGAACAATTAACACATATGCTTGGGGTCTTCACTTATCTCCATTCCTTCCTTCCTTCCCTTCCCTCACTCCCATTCCCTTCCCTTCCTTCCTTCCTTCCTTCCTTCCTTCCCTTCCCCGGAAGGGAAGGAATGGAGTGAAGGAAGGAATGGAGTGAAGGAATGAAGGAAGGAAGGAAAATAGGAAGTGAAGGAAGGAAGGGAAGAGAAAGGAAGGAATGGGAGTGAAGGGAATGGGAGTGAAGGAAGGGAAGGGAAGGAAGGAATGGGAGTGAAGGAAAGGGAAGGGAATGGAATTGAAGTGAAGGGAATGGGAGGGAAGGAAGGAAGGAAGGAAGGGAAGGAAGGGAAGGGAATGGGAGTGAAGTGAAGGGAAGGGAAGGGAAGGGAAGGGAAGGAAAGGGAAGGGAATGGGAGTGAAGGGAAGGGAAGGGAAGGGAAGGAAGGGAAGGGAAGGGAAGTGGAGTGAAAGGAAGGGAAGGGAAGGGAAGGGAAGGGAATGGGAGTGAAGGGAAGGGAAGGGAAGGGAAGGGAAGGGAAGGGAAGGGAATGGGAGTGAAGGGAATGGGAGTGAAGGGAAGGGAAGGGAAGGGAAGGGAAGGGAATGGAAGGGAAGGGAAGGGAAGGGAATGGGAGTGAAGGGAAGGGAAGGGAAGGGAATGGGAGTGAAGGGAAGGGAAGGGAAGGGAATGGGAGTGAAGGGAAGGGAAGGGAAGGGAAGGGAAGGGAAGGGAATGGGAGTGAAGGGAAGGGAAGGGAAGGGAATGGGAGTGAAGGGAAGGGAAGGGAAGGGAAGGGAATGGGAGTGAAGGGAAGGGAAGGGAAGGGAATGGGAGTGAAGGGAAGGGAAGGGAAGGGAAGGGAAGGGAAAGGAAGGGAAGGGAAGGGAAGTGAAGGGAAGGGAAGGTAAGGGAAGGGAAGGGAAGGGAAGGGAAGGGAAGGAAAAGGAAGGGAAGGGAATGGGAGTGAAGGGAAGGAAGTGAAGGAATGGGAGTGAAGGGAAAGGAAGTGAAGTGAAGGGAAGGGAAGTGATGGGAGTGTACGGCAAGGGAAGGGAATGGAATGGAAGGGAAGGGAAGGGAAGGAAGGAAGGAATGGGAGTGAAGGGAAGGAAGGGAAGGGAAGGAAGGAATGGGAGTGAAGGAAGGAAGGGAAGGAAAGGGAATGGAAGTGAAGGGAAGGGAAGGGAAGGAAGGGAAAGAAGGAATGGGAGTGAAGGGAAGGAAGGAAGGAATGGAAGGAAGGAAGGAAGGAAGGGAAGGAAGGAAGGAAGGAAGGAAGGAATGGAAGGAATGGGCGTGAAGGGAAGGAAGGAAGGGAAGGAAGGAAGGGAATGGAATGGAAGTGAAGGGAAGGGAAGGGAAGGGAAGGGAAGGGAAGGGAAGGGAAGGGAATGGGAGTGAAGGGAAGGGAAGGGAAGGGAAGGGAATGGGAGTGAAGGGAAGGGAAGGGAAGGGAATGGAAGGGAAGGGAAGGGAAGGGAAGGGAAGGGAAGGGAAGGGGAGTGAAGGGAAGGGAAGGGAAGGGAATTGCAGTGAAGGGAAGGGAAGGGAAGGTAAGGGAAGTGAAGGGAAGGGGAGTGAAGGGAAGGGAAGGGAAGGGAAGGGAATGGGAGTGAAGGGAAGGGAAGGGAAGGGAATGGGAGTGAAGGGAAGGGAAGGGAAGGGAAGGGAAGGGAAGGGAAGGGAAGGGAAGGGAATGGGAGTGAGGGGAAGGGAAGGGAATGGGAGATAAGGGAAGACCCCCAAGCATATGTGTTAATTGTTCCGACATTCGCGCCATCAGGTCCAACATCAGCCCAAGTGAGCCAGCCAAAGTTTACCCAGCCTACGGACCTGCTCTAAAAGTAATAACAAAACAGCTTGCAACACCACCACCATCACCACGTATCCTCAGTTATCCTGCTGTTAACTTACCTGTCCATTCCCGTGATAGTCTTAACGTCGGGTAGATGAGAGGGTTGTCGTAAGTACACTCATCCACAAGGTAAATTAAGGTAAAGGGAGGGATGTATTAATGAACACTGATAAGACGCATGACCTCGCGCGGCCGCTTTTCAAAACAACACTGGCAGTCAACGGTTCCCTGTTGGTTATCGCAACACTTTCCTTCCTTTTCTTCTATAGTAGCCAACAGTTTTTGTACAGGGCAGCGCTACGTTGTTAGTCCCTTTCTTTCACTAGAGATTTGATTTTTCTTTACTTGATATTTTCTTGTTTAATTTACTAAACCTGTTTCTCTTGCCGTTTGTTGTGGGGATGGCATGTATGTACGTACCTGTCTAAATAACTTTAATTAATGAACTGAAAGTATTATCCATACTCAAACCAGAAATAACATACGGTACAGCACATGCCCAGACAGAACTCAGCAGTCGAATTAGATGAACTTAAGAGCTATAAATGCAGACTAACATAAAAAGAAGAAAAGAATGATTCAAAATTCATGATTTTGTGGCACCCCTTGGCACTGTCCGTGGCGTCTTGAAGTTCTCCGGGGAGGCCATGAAGCGCGGTTACAATATGAGAGAGAGAGAGAGAGAGAGAGAGAGAGAGAGAGAGAGAGAGAGAGAGAGAGAGAGAGAG